>NW_020175414.1:3858512-3894464 GCF_003031525.2 Neophocaena asiaeorientalis asiaeorientalis
TAAAACAATGATTCTTCTACATGTTTTTAAAGTACAGTTTATTCTCTTTTTTTTAATTTTTAAATTTTATTTTATTTATTTATTTTTATACAGCAGGTCATTATAGTCATCAATTTTATACACATCAGTGTATACATGTCAACCTCAATCACCTAATTCATCACACCACCACTCCCACCCCTTCACTGCTTACCCCTGTTCATGTCCATATGTTTGTTCTCTACATCTGAGTCTCAATTTCTGCCCTGTAAATCGGTTTATCTGTATCATTTTTCTAGTTTCCACATATATGCATTAATATATGATATTTGTTTTTCTCTTTCTGACATCCTTCACTCTGTATGACAGTCTCTGGATCCATCCACGTCTCTACATATGACCCATGTTTGTTCCATTTTATAGCTGAGTAATATTCCATTGTACATATTTACCACATCTTCTTTATCCATTCGTCTGTCAGTGGGATTTAGGTTGCTTCCACCACGTAGCTATTGTAAATAGTGCTGCAATGAACACTTGGGTTCATGTGTCTTTTTGAATTATGGTTTTCTCTGGGTATATGTCCAGTAGTGGGATTTCTGGATCATATGACAATTCTATTTTTAGTTTTTTAAGGAACCTCCATACTGTTCTCCATAATGGCTGTATCAACTTACATTCCCACCAACAGTGCAAGAGGGATCCCTTTACTCTACACCCTCTCCAGCATTTGGTGTTTGTAGATTTTCTGATGATGCCCATTCTAAATAGTGTGAGGTGATACCTCATTGTAGTTTTGATTTACTTTTCTCTAATAATTAATGATGTTGAGCAGCTTTTCATGTGCTTCCTAGACATCCGTATGTCTTCCTTGGAGAAATGTCTATTTAGGTGTTCTGCCCATTTTGGGATTGGGTTGTTTGTTTTTTTTAATATTGAGCTGCATGAGCTGTTTATATATTTTGGAGATTAATCCTTTGTCCATTGATTCTTTTGCAAATATTTTCTCCCATTCTGAGAGTTGTCTTTTCATCTTGTTTATGGTTTCCTTTGCTGTGCAAAAGCTTTTAAGTTTCATTAGGTCCTATTTGTTTATTTTTGTTTTTATTTTTATTACTCTAGGGGGTAGATCAATAAAGATCTTGCTGTGATTTATGTCAAATAGTGTTCTTCCTAAATTTTCCTCTAAGAGTTTTATAGTGTCTGCCCTTACATTTAGTTCTCTAATCCATTTTGAGTTTATTTTTGTGTATGGTGTTAAGGAGTGTTCTAATTTCATTCTTTTATATGTAGCTGTCCTGTTTTCCCAGCACCACTTATTGAAGAGACTGTCTTTTCTCCATTGTATATCCTTGCCTCCTTTGTCATAAATTAGTTGACCATAGATGCGTGAGTTTGTCTCTGGGCTTTCTATCTTGTTCCATTGATCTATGTTTCTGTTTTTGTGCCAGTACCATATTGTCTAAATATGGTAGACAATAAATTCCACTACCATATGGTAGTTTTAGATTGTAGTCTGAAATCAGGGAGTCTGCTTCCTCCAGCTCAGTTTATTTTCCTCAAGACAACTTTGGCTATTTGGTGTCTTTTGTGTCTCCATACAAATTTTAAGATTTTTTCTTTCTAGTTCTGTAAAAAAATGCCATTGGTAATTTGATAGCAATTGCATTGAATCTGTAGATTGCTTTGGGTAGTATAGTCACTTTCACAGTATTGATTCTTCCAATCTAAGGACATGGTATATCTCTCCATCCGTTGGTATCATCTTTAATTTCTTTCATCAGTGTCTTATAGTTTCCTGCATACAGTTCTTTTTTCTCCCTAGGTAGGTTTATTCCAGGGTATTTTATTCTTCCTGTTGCAATGGTAAATGGGAGTGTTTCATTAATTTCTCTTTCAGATTTTTCATCATTACTGTATAGGAATGCAAGAGATTTCTGTGCATTAATTTTGTATCCTGCGACTTTACCAAATTCATTGATTAGTTCTAGTAGTTTTCTGGTGGCATCTTTAAGATTCTCTATGTATAGTATCATGTCATCTGCAAACAGTGACAGTTTTACTTCTTTTCCAGTTTGTATTCCTTTAATTTCTTTTATTTCTCTGACTGCCATGGCTAGGACTTTCAAAACTATGTTGAATAATAGTGGTGAGAGTGGACATCCTGTGTTGTTTCTGATCTTAGAGGAAATGCTTTCAGTTTTTCACCATTGAGAATGTTGTTTGCTGTGGGTTTGTCACATGTGGTCTTTATTATGTTGAGATAGGTTCCCTCTATGCCCACATTCTGGAGAGTTTTTATCATAAATGGGTGATGAATTTTGTCAAAAGCTTTTCCTGCATCTATTGAGATGATCATATGGTTTTTATTCTTCAACTTGTTAGTATGGTTTATCACACTGATTGATTTACATATATTGAAGAATCCTTGCATCCCTGGGATAAATTCCACTTGATCATGGTGTATGATCCTTTTAATGTGTTGTTGGATTCTGTTTGCTAGTATTTTGTTTAGCATTTTTGCATCTATATTCATCAGTAATAGTGGTCTGTAATTTTCTTATTTTGTAGTATCTTTGTCTGGTTTTGGTATCAGGGTGATAGTGGCCTCATAGAATGAGTTTGCGAGTGTTCTTTCCTCTGAAATTTTTGGAAGAGTTTGAGAAGGATGGGTGTTAGCTCTTCTTTAAATGTTTGATAGAATTCACCTGTGAAGCCATGTGGTCCTGGACTTAAGTTTGTTGGAATATTTTTAATTACAGTTTCAAGTTCATTCATTGTGATTGGTCTGTTCATATTTTCTATTTCTTCCTGGTTCAGTATTGGAAGGTTATACATTTTTAAAATTTGTCCATTTCTTCTAGGTTGTCCATTTTATTGGAATAACGTTGCTTGTAGTAGTCTCTTAGGATACTTTGTATTTCTACAGTGTTTGTTGTAACTTCTCCTTTTTCATTTCTAACTTTTTAAATTTGAGTCCTCTCTCTCTTTTTCTTGAGGAGTCTGGCTAATGGTTTATCAATTTTGTTTACCTTTTCAAAGAATCAGCTTTTAGTTGTATTGATCTTTGCTATTGTTCTTTTTTGTTTCTATTTCATTTATTTCTGCTGTGATCTTTACGATTTCTTTCATTCTACTAACTTTGGGTTTTGTTTGTTCTTCTTTCTCTAGTTCGTTTAGGTGTAAGTAAGATTGTTTATTTGAGATTTTTCTTGTTTCTTGAGGTAGACTTGTATAGCTATAAATTTCTCTTTTAGCATGGCTTTTGCTGCATCCCATAGGTTTTGGATCATCGTGTTTTCATTGTCATTTGTCTCTAGGTATTTTTTGATTTCCTCTGTGATTTCTCCAGTGATCTCTTGGTTATTTAGAAACGTATTGTTTCGCTTCCATGTGTTTTTTTTTTTTCTTTTTTTCCCTGTAATTCATTTCTAATTTCATAGTGTTGTGGTCAGAAAAGATGCTTGATATGATTTCAATTTTCTTAAATTTACTGTGGCTTGATTTGTGCCCCAAGATGTGATCTATCCTAGAGAATGTTCCGTGTGCACTTAGGAAGAAAGTTTAATCTTCTCTTTTAAGATGGAATGTCCTATAAATCTCAATTAAATTTATCTGGTGTACTGTGTAATTTAAAGCTTCTGTTTCCTTATTTATTTTCATTTCGGATGATCTGTTCATTGGTGTAAGTGAGCTGTTAAAGTCCCCCACTACTATTGTGCTACTGTCAGCTTCCTCTTTTATAGATGTTAACAGTTTCCTTATTTATTAAGGTGCTCCTATGTTGGGTGCATATATATTTATAATTGTTATATCTTCTTCCTGGTTTGATGCATTGATCATTATGTAGTGCCCTTCCTTGTCTCTTGTAACATTCTTTATTTTAAAGTCTATTTTATCTGATATGAGTATTGCTACTCCAGCTTTCTTTTGATTTCCATTTGCATGGAATATCTTTTTCCATCCCCTCACTTTCAGTTTGTATGTGTCCCTAGGTCTGAAGTGGGTCTCTTGTAGATAGCATATAGATGGGTCTTGTTTTTGTATCCATTCAGCAAGCCTGTGTCTTTTGGTTGGAGCATTTAATCCATTCACGTTTAAGGTGATGATCGATATGTATGTTCCTATGACCCTTTTCTTAATTGTTTTGGGTTTGTTTTTGTAGGTCCTTTTCTTCTCTTGTGTTTCCAACTTAGAGAAGTTCCTTTAGCATTTGTTGTAGAACTAGTTTGGTGGTGTTGAATTCTCTTAGCTTTTGCTTGTGTGGAAAGATTTTGATTTCTCCATCAAATCTGAATGAGATCCTTGCCTGGTAGAGTAATCTTCGTTGTAGGTTCTTCCCTTTCATCACTTTAAGTATATCATGCCACTCCCTTCTGACTTGTAGAGTTTCTGCTGAGAAATCAGCTGTTAACCTTATGGGAGTTCCCTTGTATGTTATTTTTCATTTTTCCCTTGCTGCTTTCAATAACTTTTCTTTGTCTTTATTTTTTCCAGTTTGTTTACTCTGTGTCTCGGTGTGTTTCTCCTTGGGTTTATCCTCTTTGGGACTCTCTGTGATTCCTGGATTCCTGTTAGGGAAGTTTTCAACTGTAATCTCTTCAAATATTTTCTCAGGTCCTTTTTCTCTCTCTTCTCCTTTTGGGACCCCTATAATGCGAATGTTGTTGCATTTAATGTAGTCCCAGAGGTCTCTTAGTCAGTCTTCATTTCTTTTTATTCTTTTTTTTTTTATTATTATTCTGTTCTGCAGCAGTGAATTCCACCATTCTGTCTTCCAGGTCACTTATCCATTCTTCTGCCTGAGTTATTCTGCTATTGATTCCTTCTAGTGAAGATTTCATTTCAGTTATTGTATTGTTCATCTCTCTTTGCTTGTTCTTTAATTCTCCTAAGTCTTCTTAAACATTTCTTGCATTTCCTTGATCTTTGCCTCCATTCTTTTTCCGATGTCCTGGATCATCTTCACCATCATTATTCTGAATTCTTTTTCTGGAACATTGCCTATTTCCACTTCAGTTAGCTGTTTTTCTGGGGTTTTATCTTGTTCCTTCATCTGGTACATAGCCCTCTGTCTTTTCATCTTGTCTATCTTTCTGTGGATGTGGTTTTTGTTCCACAGGATGCAGGATTGTAGTTCTTTTTGCTTCTACTGTCTGCCCTCTCTATTCTTCTACATTTTAAGTGCATATATTTAATTTACATTTAGATTATTTCAATCCCAATTTTGTGATATAAAATGTTTTGTAGCTGAACATTCTACTTATGAAAAACAGTGGAAAGTCAACTGCAGCAAGCTAAAAAAGGAAGAAAAATTGAAAAGAGAATATAAATGTCACAATTGTTGAATAAAAAATGTTATCTTAATGTGAGTTCAGGTGTTAGGTTCCCATATGTAAAGGAATTATACAGTATAAAAATTATGTGCCAAATTCTCATCCTGTGAGATACACTGACAACTGCATATGAAAAGAATCTAGCTTAGATAGAAAAAAAATATTTAAGAAATAAAAGTGGCAGACAGTTCATGAATGCATGATTATTATATTTATTCCTTAGAGCTTATATATTTTACATATTAGCTGAGTATAGGTAGAAGATGATGACTGTAAAACATTGTGAGAAAATCAAGGTGATATATAAAGGCTGAATAACTAAGCACAAAGGTTATGATAAAAACAAAATTATGGCTGCTGACTTCAGCATTTTTAGTTTGCTGTTGTAATCTGTTTAAAAGTTTTTATTAGATAATTTGATGTCCTTCTGAGATGAAAAGTTAGGGTATGTGACAGCGAGGCCATTAAAAGAAAGTTCTCCCAAGAAGAAGGGACATTGACAACATTTGAAGAACCAAAAAATACCATCTTAAAACAATAATTGATGACATTAGAATTACCTAGCCTTGAATGAAAACACTAAAATTGATAATAATATTCTTCACGCACAGAAAGGTTTCTATAAAGAGAACTAGTATATGCACTTCAAATAAATCTAAATCTCCTTCTAGGATAAACTTTTTATGGTAAGAGATTTGATAAAGTGACTGTAGCAATGACAGAATCAGAACAGAATAAATGTAAAATAATACTTGTTCATGAGCAATTGAGAACAAAGAGCTGTTTGTGATCTTAATTATTGCAGATACATAGACTTGGGCAATTTACTTATTCTTAGAGTTTCCTTACCAATAAATAAAGAATATTGACTAGCTCTTGCTTAAGGTAAGCTCTGATTCTAAAATTATATTCTTTTGATCTGATGGACTTCATTGTTGCAAGCTATCAAGGTGTTGTAAATTCCGTAATCATTGTGACAAGTGCTAAATATGAAATGACCTAAACTTTTAATATGTGTTGTTCTGCATATGTTTAATAAATATTGAGTATGAAATAATTCAAATACAAAACTAAAGTTAGATAATAGATAAATTGATCAAATATAGTTCTTACACTTCATAATCTAAGAATAACTGGTGAACTCTGATTCTTTACACATCTATGTATATATTTGATCATACATGTGCATTTTGCTCTGCAGCAGTATACATAGATCCACAGAGAAGATACATCTTTCTTAATGAGACTTCTTAAAGTTTTGGTAAATTGAAGTTAATGTGTAAAAACAAATAAAATGCATCATTGCTATGACCACACACACACACACACACACACAAACACATTCAGGGACATTTTTACATAGCTCTTTATAATTATCATTATTGAGCATGACAGAACAAAACTAAGGGAAATATCATAATCTGGAATCCACCACATAGAAAGTGAGATCTATATTTGAATCCACTCAGTTTACTAGGAGTGTTTATGTACTTTTACCACTTTATATTTATTTAACTCTTTTAAAAAGAAATAATATGTAATACTTTTGTCTTCAAATTCATCTTTGTTTTCTCTTAATTTATATGAAAGACTTGTGTTATTATGATAATCATCTACTGCCAAGATGTCATATAAAATCTGAAATCATTTGGTTTCTTTCACTACTCTGGGCACAAATCAGAAATGCAAAAATTATGATCTCCTAGACCTAATGGGGTTGACCACCAATCTTCCCAGCCTTCCTATAAAGCTCCTGAATTATATATACAAAATATGTAATTTTGAGAAAAGGTTCAGAAGATACTATAATATGAAACTAATCTCATAAGATTCTGTGAGAGAGGTCAGTCTATGTTATGTTATTCCAGGAACCAAACTTTTCCCAACTTTTTCAGTGACTTTTTTGGCACAAACTCAAATGGCTCCAACATCAGGCATAATAACAACAGCAGTAACAACAATGGGGGGCGGCAGAGGCTGATTTCCAAGCAGCATAGAAATAATCATGTGAATTCAGCCAAAGGTTGCAAGATTTCAGCAACAGTTTAATGTATTTTGATGAGTTTGGGCCATTCAGTACCAGTAAATGAATTATCTATTTGTCTATTGGTGCCTGTAATAAGATCTGTATTTTGATTCTATTTTGTATTGTTTGAATAACGTGACAAGAGGCAGAAGACACAAGAAAATCGAAAGAAGATAAGTCTCATGAAAAAAATGAAGTAGACAGCAAGTGTCAGAAGCCTTTAAGAATACATAAGAATCAGAATATATGTATACATATAACTGATTCACTTTGTTATACAGCAGAAGCTAACACAAAATTGTAAAGCACTTATACTCTAATAAAGATTAAAAAAATAGAATACATAAGAAGACAGCACTAGAAGTATTTGTAAGAACACATTAGAATAGTATCTAAAACTGCACTGATATTGATGAGGAATGGAGATTATAAATAAACAACCATTGTGAGCTATGGCAGATAAGGAGATAGCCAGTGATGAAGAACCACAAGAAAGAGAGTTTACATTATGTATGGGAACAAAAATTTACATCAGCTCCTCAATATGTAATCTAATTTTTATGCTACTCAGAACATATGACAACAGACTATATCTTAAACAGCCATATGTGGAGGTATATCACACAAGGATATCCATGGGCTGCAAAGTTTCTCAACCCTGGCTAAAATTTAGAATTACTTGAAAAGTTATTAAACATACAATGCAAGTACCTTACCTATAGAAATTCTAAGTTAATTGAACTGTTGTTGTTCCCCAAATGATTCTAACATATAGCCAGAGTGAGAACTATTGGGCTTCACCATCACATCTTATGCAAAATAAATTTGGATATATCTCTGTAACCACAACCACAGTATGCCATGATAAATTTAGATAGAAAATGTGAAGTATGTGATATATTTCTAGAAAAAACATCCGTTAAAAACATTTAAGTGACTAACAGCCATAAAAGGGGAGATCGACAGTAACACATTCATAGTAGGGGACTTTAACACCCCACTAAATGACAGAATTTTAGGCACCAGGATTTATTGGAATTTAGATAATATTTACATGCATTATTAATATTCATCTAGCTATTCTGCCTTTAGAATGATCATTTTCCCTATGGATGGAAAACGTTTAAAGAATTGAGTCCCTATTTAAAAGTAAATATTAGGGCTTCCCTGTTGGCACAGTGGTTGAGAGTCTGCCTGCTGATGCAGGGGACATGGGTTCGTGTCCCGGTCTGGGAAGATCCCACGTGCTGCAGAGAAGCTGGGCCCGTGAGCCATGGACACTGAGCCTGCGCATCTGGAGACTGTGCTCCATTTAAATCTGAATGCAAATTTTTTATTCCATTTTCTTTGTATCTACTCAGATATGCATATCTTACATTACTATTAATTCTTCTAATATTTTCTCTTTTAAATAACCTTTTAATTTTAGAATAGTTTTATATTTTAAAGAATTGTGAGGACAGAATTACAATATACCCCAAACCAAGTTCCCTCATTATTAATATATTACATTAATATATTTGTCACAATTAACTAAAATACATTAAAAATAATGTAACTGATGTATTATATTTATTAATTAAAGTCCATACTTTATTCTGTTTTTCTTAATTTTTACTTAATATCCTTTTTCTGCTTCAGGATTCCACCCAGAATACCAATTACCTTTAGTTTGCGTATCTACATAGGCTCCTCCATCTGTGGTAGTTCCTTAGATTTTCCTTGTTTTTGATGACCTTGACAGTTTTGAGGATTACTTGTCCGTTGTTTTGCAGAATGTTCTTCATTGGTACTTGTCTGATATTTTTTAATGATTAGATTTGGATTATAGATTTGGTGGATGAAAACCAGAGAGGCAAAGTGCCATACTCTTCACCTCATATCAAGGGTACATAGTATCAAGATGACTTATCACTGTTGATGGTGACCTTGATCACCTGGCTTGATGTAGTGTTTGTCAGTTTCTTCACTTAAAGGTTACTCTTTTTCTCCCCTTCTATACTTTACCCTTGGAAGGAATTTACTATGGGCAAGCAAAACCAAATAAACAACAACAACAACAATAAAAACACAATGATTGAGAATGTCAAAGGGACACAGGACCCAATTGCAAGAGCTCTTAATGGCCAAAGCTGGAACGACTTCAACAAGAAAATAAAGGAGTATCTGATTATAACCTAATATATAAAATAAATATCAGTGAGTCCACACTGATATATATGTGATAAAATTAATAAATGAATAGGGAGAATAGATAAATCTGCTGCACAAAAGAATTGAAAAATATTATGTAGATATGCTATTCTTAAGTAAGAAGGGTATAATTCCCTCTCTGTGGATTGCACATTATTCTATTATTTTTAAAACTTTAATAAAAGGTTTTAAAATTTTCCATGAATTGTCATAGTTTAAAACTCTATGCATATTGTTCCATCATTGAAATTTTAGCTTTAAATGCATAGTTACTTGAAATGTTCATAGATATTTGCTTTTAAAAGGTAAATAAATATGTCTGGAGGCTCAGGTTAAGTACTCTAAAACATGTTAGTTTCTAAAACATTTTTACATTTCTGAAAACAGAACTTAGGAATCTTAGACAGTTTAAATATTTAGGGAACATAATAAGACTTTGCTAATTTATCAATATACTTAGACCTTTTATGTAAAATATTAAACAAATATTAAAAATATTAAGACTGTTTACCCTGGGAGTTTTCTATTACAGAACTCTACTCACGATAGTAACATTTTAAAAAATGCCATCTAGATGAAAGAACTGGATTCTGTATCCTAATAATTTTACTAGCTAACTTTAATTGGTATAACTAAACTTTCAGATACTAGGTAATCAGCCTTATTCCATAGAAATTTGCATTATTTTGGAACTGAGATTTGGATCCAATTCTACTCCTGATCTACCACTTCTTTATTTTCCTTTTTACTATGTTTTATTTTAAATTTCAGATTACATAATAGAACATTTACATCATTATTATTTCCTTAGGAAACATAAAAAAATAATTGTTTTATTCCATATATTTTTCTAAATTTTTAATTACACATAAGAAATTTATTGAATGAACTGCACTGAAAGATGAAAGCAGAAAGCATTTTATTATTTCTCACTAATGTTTCATTAACTTTATTCTATAGACTCAGTTTTGCCACTATGGGATAAAATCTTAGACAAATTCCATTGCTGTTTTAGTCACTTATAAATAACAAAATAATATTTTATTCTTGCACATATAAAAATTCCAAGCCAGTATAATATCAAAGTTCCAAAATGTCATATGGTTTATTTTTGTTCCCCTTCAGATTAGGCTGAGAAACCTGCACTGGGAGAGTAGCATATGGTTGATTTCTTCTCTCATTCTCACTCTATTACCTTCTTGATGCCATTTTAGGCTCTCATACATTTATTAGATGCTGTTTTAGACACTCACGACTTTGATACAATAATTTGCTCATATGTTTTATACAATACTAGTATACAGATACAATAGTAGTTATCAAATAAGAAAATGTTCCATCAGCAACTAATGTTTTATTTTTATTTTTTTAACAAACTCAGTGTCACAAACTAATGACTAAGTCTAGAGATCAAGGCAATAGAATTCATTAAGGACAAGTGTATACTGTAGGTCAGTAAAACAGCAGTGGCACCGATGCTTTTATTTTTCCCATCTTTAAGGTTTATGTGAATCACTACATCATACTTGATCTTGCTAATATACGTGTGAAAGTGTGGATAGGAAAAAAATTAACATAACATTGTTCACAAAATCTCTTCCTCTGCCTGTTATAGAAAACCTGGTTTTTGCTAGTTAAATTCCTAAGTCTCTACAGTGCGTAATCAGGCCAACTAAAGTAAGTGGAAGGATTGAGATGTATCAGACCACCCTGATTTTCAACAGGACATAGTTTTTGGTGAAAGAGATGGTAACAGTTATAGAGAAAGAGGGAAGAATGAGAAAAGTGTAAGCACTGAGTTAGTTCCTGAAGAAAATTTTGGATCATTTGGGTTGACATTAAAAACCCTGGAGCACATATTGTGGATGTGAAGTATTACAAGAAAGAAATTTTTAAAAGTGAGAATTATAATTCTGCTTGTGTTGGAAAGGAATCACACTTTGCACTTTCAAGAGTCTTAAAAAATGTAAATTGATTTCTTATTACATAAATATTTTACACTATTTTAGAAATGTCAGAATTTTTAAAATGTGTGACCCCTGTGTCCAGACTAGTCACACAGAAGCTAAATTTAAGATGGGTTATATTTCATATCTACCCCATTCATTCCTGTTTTCTCCATTTCTATAACTTTTCTATTATAAAGACATCATGTGCTTAGATCTATGTGAAACTGACAGGAAAGATGGTAGATAGACAAATAAATCACTCCTTCCTTATAAAATTTGGTATTTATTCTATCAAATCATGATTTTGACCAGTATAAGACAAGTTTTCTAAAATTAAAGACATCTTTTTTTCTTTCCCCTTGTCTCTAGGTGGCAATTTTTAAAAGAAAATTTGTGAAATCAACTGTCACTTAATGTTACCTTTCTGAGCCAGTGAAGAACTTCTACAAATCAGATTTTAGATTGCTTTAACTATTTCCCAACCCAATCAATTGAAGATGAACTGATTTAACCTGCCTTTTGAAGAAAGGAAAAAATAGTTAAGGCTCTTACTCTCTGGGTTTTGGAAGGTAAATGGTGAAATAGAGTTATTAAATTTTCCAATTTCTTTCTTTGCCTAAGTGTGCAGAATCAGACCCCTCTTCAATTGATTGTACAAAAGCTCTGGAAAAGTTGTGTCAATTGTAAAGGCTTTTTTCCCCCTGAAAGATGCTCTATGTGCCTGTTAACTCCTTATCTTCAAACGACAATCAAGAGTTAAGTAGGCTATTATCTCAATCCAATTCTTGTTATGTTATATCTCCAATCCTCATACTTAATTGTACCTTTTTGGCTTATCTAGTTTTTTATCTAAAACACCAAGATGATCACCCCGTTTATAACATATAATAAATATAACAAATATGTTACATTAAATAGCATACTTTCTTATATAACTAAATAAAAATAAATGCATTGGCAGAATATCAACCCATGTAATTAAATGCTATATTTAAATTCATATCATAACATATTTAAAGTACCATAGTATTATTAGTTTGCATATATCAATAACTATATTCTCATGTTTCTGAATGCACAGTGCCTTTAATCATTTGCATTTTATGATAATATTTGCATTCATTATAAAGGATTAAAGATACTTTACTTTTTATTCTTGATAAATATATAGAGAAACTATTATCATTCTATTAAGGAAATAAAGAGAAGAGGGTAAGTTCTTCACTGCCTTCTTCATATAAAATGATCTTTATTTTCTCTTTCACGTGTCACTATCAACACTGACTTACATTGCATGCATTCTCTAACCAACCACTTCCTTAAAAATGACTTTTTCTAAAAAAGCCTTCAGATACCCAGGGACTTGTAGAATTGCCAATAAAGGTTTCTGTAATTTTGAATTTGCTTATTTTTATCTCTTTTATGTTGTTTTAATCTTTGTATGTTTACTTTACTTTCCCCATTAGTTTGACCAGTAAGGGTCCAGGTTAGCTGACCACTGAATTTTAGGTATTTTCAAGGAAACAGCTCAGAATTCTCTTTTAGTCAGAATTCTTTTGTAGTCATCACATTCTGAAAGATAAAATTAAGCATTCACATATCTATATGTTATTATTAATATTAAATAATAAAGTAGGTGGGTATAGGAGATGAATCATTTACAATAATTGTAGGATCTGACATATAGTTTATGAAGGTTGATGTAATTTTAATGTTGATTAGGAAATGATAGACATAATATTGCAATGTAACTACTTAGTTTAAAAAAATCACTATCAGAAGGTAGTCAGCGACTTAGCACTTAATAATACTACATGAACACCTACATTGAAAATTTTGCAAATGTTTTTGTTAATATGAAGACACAATGAACATATTTGTGATCTTTATTGTTTTGTTCATTTTTAATTTGTTTTTGAGTAATAAAGCCTGGCTTCTAAGAATACAGTACAAAGGCTAATAATGAAGGTAGAATCAAGGAGAACATGCTCATGCTATGCTTCTATTTCAGTAAATTAGTGAATATCATTAGTCAATACTATCTTTACATTTATTGGAGTTTTTGTGCATGTATTTAATTAGCTCTAATTCTGTTTGACTTGTATCTGATCATTATTGCTACAAAATAAATTGTCTTTAGTAATGTCCAGAAAGTATAGGAAATCATATCTCAAAGGTTGGAGAAGAGCTGGTCTTAGCATATTACAGCAATGTTCTCAGGCCATATGAGACTCCAACATTGATTTTACTGGTGAAAAAATCAAAGAAACAATAATAGAATGCAAGTAGAACTAGATATATATTAAAATACAAGTGTCTTCTTTTGATTCCTAAATTTGATTAGTGTAAAGTGGTAGTGTAAATAGTTAAATGGAAAGGGGCCATTAACTAAGTCAAGATTTACAGAAGCATTTTCAATTTAAGAAAATTTTAGAATGTTCTAAGGCATCCATAAATGAAATGTCACATGGAAGAAGGCAAAACAAAAATAACAAAACACATAATTTGAGTGTGATATATCAAAACAGCTCGTTCAATACAATAATATTTAATTCAAAAGAAAGTTACTTGTCAAACTTGTGATCCACTGAAAGATTAATTCAGTAAGTAGTATTCTTTTTGTATAGTTGTAATCAGTGCATGTAATAGTTTTGTAGGTGGCTGTCTTGTGTCTTTCCACTAGATAAGAGTAAGTTAGAGTGAATAAAATTTCATTATGTATATTTAATATCCACTTGCAAGGAAGAAGGAGTTTGCTATATTTTGAATACAGCAACAATTACTGATGTTTCAGTGTTTTAGTGATGTAATATTTATTTTCTTCCTACTTTAATTTAATTTTATACTGTTAGAGTCATTGTAAAATAATTCATATTCTCAACTTGTGAATGATGGCATACTAGAATGAGTCTTTAGTAACCCTGTTTTACAGAGAAATGACTAGGGTAACTTTGGCTCCATAGTTGCATGCTGAGATGCCAGACTTAAGACCCAAACAAAATGATGAGTTAAAAAGTACCTCCTCATCCATGTATGGACTACATCATATGAAGTAAGAGTTTAGTTTACTAAATTAAAGAAAAAGTTGAGTTATCTGGAAAACATTCAGAATTAATTTTAGGGAATGGGAAGGGCATTTTAATATAATAATTGGAAGTGCTACTCATATTTCTCTGTCTTTTCCTTGGGAGAACTTGTCTCAAGCCACTTAAAGAAAAATATTTAAGAAAACTGAATTAATGAACATTCCTTGGGTGCAAATAGATATGTTAAATTTGGTAAAGTGGGACCAGCCATTTCCTCACCTCAACTGCTACAAAGAATGGAGGTGGGCATTGGTGAAAAAAGATGCTTCTCACTAAAGTTAAGTTTGGAATTCAGAGAGCAGCCCTGATGACAGAAATAACAAATCATAAAGGTCTCCCAAGCACATGTCACACACATAGGATTCTGCCTGATGAAGGATGGACTGAGTGAAATTAGGCATGAACTAACTACTCTAAACAGAGCCTCAGTAAAAATCTACTGTTTCAGGCTTCCCTGGTGGTGCAGTGGTTGAGAGTCTGCCTGCCGATGCAGGGGACACGGGTTTGTGACCCGGTCCAGGAAGATCCCACATGCCGTGGAGCGGCTGGGCCCGTGAGCCATGGCCACTGAGCCTGCGCGTCTGGAGCCTGTGCTCTGCAATGGGAGAGGCCACAACAGTGAGAGACCCATGTACCGCAAACAAAACAAAACTAAACAAAACAAACAAACAAAGATAAAAACTAACGTTTCTCAGTTAATTGTGTATGTTTTCCCTCTTCATTTTCCTTTCTTAAACTATTGAAATGCAGGTAATCAAAGCTTATGTTTAAACATTTATTAAGCACTGACTGAGTGACAGAGAAGTCTATAAAAATAAATATGTAAAATAAATATTTTTAAAATTAAAATAAAATATAGTTCAGGTTTGGGGAAACTCAGAGACAAACACAATATATATAAACAATGTGCACAACATGCTTGGATGGGCACAAAATCAGAGTTTAAATACTGGAATATTACAAAAAAAATATTCTAAGTGAAATAGTCTTAATAGACTTACAGGGGGTGAAATTTGAGTGAGACAGGAATGTATAATAGTCAATAATAAACATGGCTAATTGGTGCTTTCTGTGTGCCAGTTACTATTCCAAATACTTCACATATATTAACTTATGAAAGTTTTATATTGAGCCTATGAAACAGGCAACAATAATTGACTGATTTTACAAGTGAAGTAATTGAAGCCTATACAAGGCTTTAAAAAAATTCACAGACTTTAAGAGAGAGTTCTGGATTTTAAATAGATTCTGTCTCTTACTAAGAGTATAGCTTACCTAACACGGTTGTTGAGAACATTAAATAAAATTTTATACGTACGCACTTAGAACAACTCCTCATCTAGGGTAAAATATTAATAAATAAATATTTTATAATTATTTTTATGTTCTTCATTTTTTGTTTGGTCTTGAATAAAGGATAGTTCTTTGTCTGTCAGTGAGAACAGTAATGGGTGCATGAAAAGGCACAGAATGAGAAGCAAAGTAGTGTGATGGAGCACAAAAAAGATGGTGGGAAATACAGGGTGGTGAACATTTGTGAAATGTCTGAAAAAGCTATGCAAATGTTTGTATTTATTCCAGTAGGGCATTGAGAGCCAATTAAGAGATTTAAATAGAATTATCATGATTATTTCTGTTTTAAAACAACTCCAAAGACATTGTGGAGAGTGAAGGTAGGAGAGATAGAGATTACGGGAAGATAAAGTATTAAAAAAACAATCGAGGGGAGACCTTCAAGATGGCAGAAGAGTAAGACATGGAGATCACTTTCCTCCCTACAAATACATCAGAAATACATCTACATGTGGAACAACTCCTACAGAACACGTACTGAACGCTGGCAGAAGACCTCAGACTTCCCAAAAGGCAAGAAACTCCCCATGTACCTGGGTAGGGCAAAAGAAGAAAGAAAAAAAAAAAGACAAAAGAATAGGGATGGTACTTGCACCAGTGGGAGGGTGCTGTGAAGGAGGAAATGTTTCCACACACTAGGAGGTCCCTTTGTGGGTGGAGATTGTGGGTGGTGGAGGGGGAAGCTTCGGAGTCATGGAGGAGAGTACAGCAACAAGGGTGCGGAGGGCAAAGTGGAGAGATTCCTGCACAGAGGATCAGTGCTGACCACCACTCACCAGCCCGAGAGGCTTGTCTGCTCACCGCCGGGACAGGCGGGGGCTGTGAGCTGAGGCTTAGGCTTCAGAGGTCAGATCCCAGGGAGAGGACTTGTGTTGGCTGTGTGAACACAGATTGAACGGGGCTAGTGCACCACAGGTAGCCAGCAGGGAGTCCAGGAAAATATCTGGAGCTGCCTAAGAGGCAAGAGACCATTGTTTCGATGCACAAAGAGAGGGGATTCTGGGCAGCGCTTAGATGAGCTTGAGAGATGGGCGTGAGCCATGGCTATCAGCACAGACACCAGAGACGGGCATGAAATGCTAAAGCTGCTGCTGCAGCCACCAAGAAGCCTGTGAGCAAGCACAGGTAACTATCTGCACCTCTCCTCCCGGGAGCCTGTGCAACCCGCCACTGACATGGTCCCGTGATCCAGGGACAACTTCCCCGAGAGAACACACAGCATGCCTCAGGCTGTTGCAATGTCACGCTGGCCTCTGCTGCTCTAGGCTCACAACACATTCTTTACCCCTTGCTCCCCTACTCAAGCCTGAGTGTGCCAGAGCCCCCTAATTATCTGCTACTTTAATCCCGTTCAGTCTGAGTGAAGAACAGACACTCTCAGGCAACATACATACAGAGGCAGGGCCAATCCAAAGCTGAATACCAGGAGCTTTGCGAACAAAGAAGAGAAAGGGAAATCTCTCCCAGCAGCCTCAGGAGCACCGGATTAAATTTCCACAATCAACTTGATGTATCCTGCATCTGTGGAATACCTGAATAGATGATAAATCATCCCAAGATTGAGGAGGAGGAGTTTGGGAGCAAAGATATATATATTTTTTTCTTTTTTCTCTTTTTGTGAGTGTGTATGTGTATGCTTCTTCGTGTGATATTGTCTGTATAGCTTTGCTTTCACAATTTGTCTAAGGTGAATCTATCCATGTTTTGTTTTGTTGTTTTTTCTTAGTATAGCTTTTAGCACTTGTTATCATTGGTGGATTTGTTTTTTGGTTTGGTTTTGCTCTTATTTTTTTCTTTCATGTTTTTCATTATTTTTAATTTTTAAAAAATTCTAACAATTATTTATTATTATTTTAATAACTTTATTTTATTTTTTTCTTTCTTACTTTTTTCTGTTTTTTCTTCTTAGCCGTGTGACTGACAGGGTCTTGGTGCTCTGGTCAGCTGGCAGACCTGTGGCTCTGAGGTGGGAGAGCTGAGTTAAGGGCATTGGTCCACCAGAGACTTCCTGACTCCATATAATATCAAACAGTGAAAAATCTCCCAGAGATCTCCATCTCAACGTTAAGACCCAGCTCCACTCAATGACTAGCAAACTACAGTGTGAGCACCCTATGCCAAATAACTAGCAAGAGAGGAACACAACACAACCCGTTAGCAGAGAGGCTGACTAAAATCATAAGGTCAAATACACCCAAAAACTCACCACAGAATGGAATCCTGCCCACCAGAAAGACAAGATCCAACCTCATCCACAAGAACACAGGCACTTGCCCCCACCACTAGGAAGCCTACACAACACACTGAACCAAGCTTACCACCTAGGGACAGACACCAAAACAACGAGAACTATAAACCTGCAACCTGTGAAAAGGAGATCCGAAACACAGTAAGTTAAGCAAAATGAGAAGACAGAGAAACACACAGGTGATGAAGGAGAAAGGTGAAAACTCACCAGACCAAAAAAATAAAGAGGAAATAGGCAGTCTACCTGAAAAAGAAATTAGAATAATGATACTAAAGATGATCCAAAATCTTGGAAATAGAATGGAGATAATACAAGAAACGTTTAACAAGCACCTAGAAGAACTAAAGAGCAAACAAACAATGATGAACAACACAATAACTGAAATTAAATATTCTCTAGAAAGAATCAATAGCAGAATAACTGAGGCAGAAAAACGGATAAGTGACCTGGAAGATAAAATGGTGAAAATAACTACTGCAGAGAAGAATAAAGAAAAAAGAATGAAAACATTTGAGGACAGTCTCAGAGACCTCTGGGATAACATTAAAAAACCCAACATTTGAATTATGGGGGTCCTGAAGAAGAAGAAGAGAAAAAATAAAGGGACTAAAGGGATTTGAAGGGATTATAGTTGAAAACATCCCTAATATGGAAAAGGAAATAGCTAATCAAGTCCAGGAAGCACAGAGAGTCCCATACAGGATAAATCCAAGGAGAAACACACCAAGACGGATATTAATCAAACAATCAAAAATTAAATACAAAGAAAACATATTAAAAGCAGCAATGGAAAAACAACAAATAACACACAAGGGAATCCCCATAAGGTTAAAAGCTGATCTTTCAGCAGAAAATCTGCAAGCCAGAAAGGAGTGGCAAGATATATTTAAAATGATGAAAGGGAAAATCCTACAACCAAGATAATTCGACCCAGAAAGGATCTCATTCAGATATGAAAGAGAAATTAAAACATTTACAGACAAGCAAAGGCTAAGAGAATTCAGCACCACCAAACCAGCTTTACAACAAATGCTAAAGGAACTTCTTTAGACAGGAAACACAAGAAAAGGAAAAGGCCTACAATAACAAACCCCAAACAATTAAGAAAATGGGAATAGGAACATACATATCAATAATTACCTTAAATGTAAATGGATCAAATGCTCCAACCAAAAAAACATAGACTGGCTGAATGGATACAAAAACAAGACCCATATATATGCTGTCTACAAGAGAAGCACTTCAGACCTGGTGACACATACAGACTGAAAGTGAGGTGATGGAAAAGGATATTTCATGCAAATGGAACTCAAAAGAAAGCTGGAGTTGCAATTCTCATATCGGACAAAATAGACTTTAAAATAAAGACTATTGCAAGGGACTATAAAGGACAGTATACAATGATCAAGGGATCAATCCAAGAAGAAGATATAACAATTGTAAATATTTATGCACACAACATAGGAGCACCTCAATACATAAGGTAAATGCCAACAGCCATAAAAGGGGAAATCGACAGTAACACAATCATAGTAGGGGAATTTAACACCCCATTTTCACCCATGGAGAGATCATCCAAAATGAAAATAAATAAGGAAACAAAAGCTTTAAATGATGCATTAAACAAGATGGACTTATTTTTTTTTATAGGACGTTCCATCCAAAAATAACAGAATACACTTTCTTCTCAGGTGCTCATGGAACATTCTCCAGGATAGATCATACCCTGGGTCACAAATCTAAGCTTGGTAAATTTAAGAAAACTGAAATTGTATCAAGTATCTTTTCCAAACACAATGCTATGAGACTAGATATCAATGACAGGAAAAAATCTGTTAGAAATACAAATATTTGGAGGCTAAACAATATACCTGTTAATAATCAAGAGATCACTGAAGAAATTAGAAAGGAAATAAAAAAATACCTAGAAACAACTGACAATGAAAACATGACGACCCAAAACCTACAGGATACAGCAAAAGCAGTTCTAAGAGGGAGGTTTATAACAATACAATCTTACCTCAGGAAGCAAGAAAAATCTCAAATGAACAGCCTAACCTAACACTTAAAGCAATTAGAGAAAGAAGAACAAAAAATACCCAAATTAGCAGAAGGTAAGAAATCATAAAATCCAGATCAGAAATAAATGAAAAAGCAATGAGGAAAACAATAGCAAAGATCAATAAAACTAAAACCTTGTTGTTTGAGAAGATAAACAAAATTGATAAGCCATTAGCCAGAATCATCAAGAAAAAAAGGGAGAAGACTCAAATAAATACAATTAGAAATGAAGAAGGAGAAGTAACAACTGACACTGCAGAAATACAAAGGATCATGAGAGATTACTACAAGCAACTCTATGTCAATAAAATGCAAAACCTAGAAGAAATGGACACATTTTTAGCCAAGCACAACCTTCTGAGACTGAACCAGGAAGAAATAGAAAATATAAGCAGACCAATCACAAGCCCTGAAATTTAGACTGTGATTAAAAATCTTCCAACAAAAAAAAGCCCAGGACCAGACGGCTTCACAGGCAAATTCTATCAAACATTTAGAGAAGAGCTAACACCTATCCTTCTTCCAAAATTTAGCATATGGTGGAACACCCCCAAACTCAATGTAATTCAAAAAGAGTTATGTACCAAAATGTTCATCACAGCTCTATTTACAATAGCCAGGATATGGTAGCAACCTAAGTGTCCATCGATAGATGAATGGATAAAGAGATGTGGCATGTATATACAAAGAAATATTACTCAGCCATAAAAAGAGATGAAATTGAGTTATATTTAGTGAGGTAGATGGACCTAGAGTCTGTCATACAGAGTGAAGTAAGTCAGAAAGAGAAAAACAAATACCAACCTATCCTTCTTCCAAAATTTAGCATATGGTGGAACACCCCCAAACTCATTCTATGAGACAACCATCAACCTGATACCAAAACCAGACAAAAATGTCACAAAGAAAGAAAACTACAGGCCAATATCATGGATGAACATAGATGCAAAAATCCTCAATCAAACACTAGCCAAGAGAATCCCACAGTACATTAAAAGGATCATACACCATGATCAAGTAGGGCTTATCCCAGGAATGCAAGGATTCTTCAACCTACACAAATCAAACAATGTGATACACCATATTAACAAAATGAAAAATAAAACCTATATTATCATCTCAGTAGGTGCAGAAAAAAACTTTCAACAAAATTCAACACCAATTTATGATAAACACCCTCCAGAAAATAGGCTTACAGGGAACTTACCTCAACATAATAAAGGTCATATATGACAAACTAACAGCCAACATCGTTCTCAATGGTGAAAAACTGAAAACATTTCCACTAAGATCTGGAATAAGACAAGGTTCTCCACTCTCACCACTATTACTCAACATAGTTTTGGAAGTTTTAGCCACAGCAATCAGAGAAGAAAAAGAAATAAAATGAATCCAAATCAGAAAAGAAGAAGTAAACCTTTCACTGTTTGCAGATGATATGATGCTATGCATAGAGAATCCTAAAGACTCTGCCAGAAACCTACTAGAGTTAATAGAAGTTAGAGAGTGGTATGGACATATATACACTACCAAATGTAAAACAGATAGATAGTGGTAAGCAGCTGCATAGCACAGTGAGATCTGTTCAGCGTTTTGTGACCACCTAGAGGGGTGGGATAGGAATGGTGGGAAAGAGACACAAGAGGGAGGAGATATGGGGATATATGCATATGTAGAGCTGCTTCACTTTGTTATAAAGAAGAAACTAGCACACTATTGTAAAGCAATTATACTCCAATAAAGATGTTAAAAAAAATTAAAATTAAAAATTAAAAAAAGCCAACATCGTTCTCAATGGTGAAAAACTGAAAACATTTCCACTAAGATCTGGAATAAGACAAGGTTCTCCACTCTCACCACTATTACTCAACATAGTTTTGGAAGTTTTAGCCACAGCAATCAGAGAAGAAAAAGAAATAAAATGAATCCAAATCAGAAAAGAAGAAGTAAACCTTTCACTGTTTGCAGATGATATGATGCTATGCATAGAGAATCCTAAAGACTCTGCCAGAAACCTACTAGAGTTAATCAATGAATTTGGTAAAGTAGCAGGATACAAAATTAATGCACAAAAATCTCTTGCATTCCTATACAATAATGATGAAAAATCTGAAAGAGAAATTTAAAAATACTTCCATTTACCATTGCAACAAAAAGAATAAAATACCTAGGAATAAGTCTACCTATGGAGACAAAAGACCTGTATGCAGAAACCTATAAGAAACTGATGAAAGAAATTAAAGATGATTCAAACAGATGGAGAGATATACCATGGTCTTGGATTGGAAGAATCAACATTGTGAAAATGACTCTACTACCCAAAGCAATCTACAGATTCAATGCAATCCCTATCAAACTACCAGTGGCATTTTTCACAGAACTATAACAAAATATTTAACTATTTATATGGAAACACAAAAGACCCTGAATAGCCAAAGCAATCTTAAGAAAGAAAAATGAGCTGGATGAATCAGCCTCCTGAACTTCAGACTATACTACAAAGCTACAGTAATCAACACAGGTACTGGCACAAAAAGTGAAATATAGATCAAAGGAACAGGATAGAAAGCCCAGAGGTAAACCCAGGCACATATGGTCACATTATTTTTGATAAAGGAGGCAAGAATATACAGTGGAGAAAAGAAAACCTCTTCTCTAAGTGGCGCTGGGAAAACTGGTCACCTACATGTAAAAGAATGAAATTAGGGCTTCCCTGGTGGCACAGTGGAAAGACCAGAGACTATAAAATTCTTAAAGGAAAACATAGGCAGAACACTCTATGACATAAATCACAGCAAGATCCTTTTTGACCCACCTCCTAGAGAAATGGAAATAAAAACAAAAATAAGCAAATGGTACCCAATATAACTTAAAATATTTTATACAGCAAAGAAAAACATAAAGAAGATGAAAAGACAACCCTCAGAATGGGAGAAAATATTTGCAAAATTAAAAATTAAAAAAAATAAGAAACAATTGAAATGCTTCATATGAGAACTGAGTGCCTGAAATAGAATAATCTCATGAGTATAGAATAGTAACACCAAAAATCAAAAGTTTTACTCAAATAAGCAATAACTCCAAGGTTTGTAGCTTGAATCTTTGGCTTGAATGGTGATGATACTGTTAAACAAGAGACAAAACAAAGAAATGGGAACAATTTTTCAAGGGAGGAAAAGTTTGCTTTTAGATATGTTGTGACACCATCACCAAGAGATCCCCATGTGAAAATCCTAAGCAAGGTTAGCATTGATAATATTTTTAGAAAATAGGCACAAATAGGATATATTTGAAGATACTATTAAATAACAGTGAAAGAAAAGCAGGAAAAAAATCATGACTCAAGAAGCTTAAAAATAGGAGAAGGGGAAATAGAAAAATATGAAGAATTTTCAATGCAGCAAAGGCATTTACTTACACATAATAGGTATTTAAATAAAATAGACAGTCCCCAATTATTTGGAAACTGTTTGTCAGACACAAGATATCATAGTTATTGCAAATGACCATTAAGTTTTCTCTGAGTTCTTTAACAGTTAAAACGAAAAGAGACAGGTGATGAGGCTATATTAATTTCATGATCTGATAAAAAGAAACATCTTCCTTCTGGAAAGATAAATGACTTCCTAGCAGTTAATTCAGGGAGCAATACTATCATGTGAGTGCTTATGCAAACATAACTTTATACCAGCTAATGTATTCAATGGAATTTTTTCAGAAGAATAAGCTATGACCATATCTTATGTAGATGGTTGATAAAAGCAAAGTTGATATGTATATAAGAGAAATGGACGTGTTCCAAGTCCCATAACGTCTTTAAATAGAGACAATGAGAAAAAAAACAGAACAAAAAGAATAATGAAAGCAATATATTCAAGGGAAATATGAAACAGGTAAAATATGCAATTATTTGTTAGGCATTGATTTTGATAGGATTAGAAAAATAATATTTTGAATAAATGTTCTATATGAATAAAATGCCATAATTTGTATAATATTTAGCATGTATTTTTTTAAAATATCTGCTCTTAAGATACACATTTTTCTTTTCTTTTTTTCCCTGTGACATCATCCTTTCTATAATTAGATTATTTAGATTTTTGAATGATTATTACCTTTGAAAATCCTTCAAAGAAAAACAGAGTATTTGTACTTTTAAGGGATATACTAATCCTAATGACTTTAAACAAGTCAGGAAATAGTGACACATATAATTACTAAATTTATTAATTTAAAAAATATTCCTCTTCTGAATTATTAATTTTATTAAAAATAAAAGTTGGATTCTTAACTATACCACTTAGCCTTTTTTTTTTATTTCCTTGAAAGTTGAAAATATGTGTCAGATAAATTACTTTTTCTCTCCAAAATAGTTTTTCTTTAGTTATGGGATTTTTTTTGGCTAAATGGCATACAAAGGGGAAAATTATGACTACCTGAGAAATTTTAAAAAAACATAAAGAAGATGAAAAGACAACCCTCAGAATGGGAGAAAATATTTGCAAATGAAGCATTTGCAAATGACAAATTTGTCATTTGCAAATGACAAAGGAGTAAACTTCGAAATTTAAAAGCAGCCCATGCCACTCAATATCAATTAAAACAGCAACCCAATCCAAAAATGGGCAGAAGACCTAAATAGACATTTCTCCAAAGAAGATATACTGATTGCCAACAAACCTGAGAAATTTTAAATAGTATACTGACTGATAAAAGGATGAATTTTCACTTGTCAGAGAGTTTTTTAAAATAATAATGCTTTATCTTAAACATTATCTAAAAATATGAAAAAATATGGTTAGAGAGAGGGAGTTTGAGATAATATTTTTAGAAATTGGTATAGATACTGAAAGCCTTCTCTGCTTTGAACTTGGTTTATTCAAGCAATGTATAATCCTATAACAGCTTCATTTATCCTATGCATTTTATTTTATATTTAATATCTATGAATAATATATGATCATTGTGACTAGTGAGAATGTCAATATGCTATTATGGTAATTTTTAAGAAATTCTTAAATAGGGACCAAATATCCTGACCCACCATCAAGTAAAAATATTTCCTTTTCATGTGTGACTAATAGATTATGACATTTTATCAAAAGATGGAGGGTGGGCTTCCCTGGTGGCGCAGTGGTTGAGAGTCCGCCTGCCGATGCAGGGGACACGGGTTCGTGCCCCAATCTGGGAAGATCCCACATGCCGCAGAGTGGCTGGACCCGTGAGCCATGGCCGCTGGGCCTGCACATCCGGAGCCTGTGCTCTGCAACAGGAGAGGCCACAACAGTGAGAGGCCCACATACCGAAAAAAAAAAAAAAAAAGATGGAGGGGAAGGGTCCTTTCAACATTTTGTGAAAGATGAGCTCCAAGGTACTGTTGGAAATTAGAAAAAAAATTTAACTTAGTGGAAATCTTTTAGATATAGATATCATTTTGATTAGTAGTATTGACCTTTAAGTTTTTGTATACAGATTATGGAGAAGTTTAATATTTTATCTCAACTAAAGCCAAAGGGTGTTTTAATTTAAATGTCTAAAGCCCATCAATTTTATTCAAGGAAGATAAAAAAAATGGTAGGGAGGTAAAAACATGTTTGTTTGTTTTTTTCTGAAATGGAAAACTGGTAGGGCATGTAGAAGTTCAGCTCTAAGACCTCATCTTTGGGTGAATATATCAAGTCTGGTGTCCAAGATAACTTGGATGATCAAACATACCTACTTTGAGGGAGAGGTTGAATATTGTCTGACAGCTGCATGTGTCAGGAAGGGAATGAAATATTAATCTCCAAGTGTTCAAAGAATTATGGAAAGTTCTGGCTCAGTGAGGAAATATATCTAAAGGGCTCAGTAAATCCAAACTCACACATGTAAAGAAAAATGATCAATTTCCTTTTAGAACCTCTTCTCTCCATTCCCTGACATAGTCAAGAGTCGAGTCAATGTTCATAGCTAGCCTTCTTTCTACAAATTTTTCCAAAACAAAAAATGTGGTCAGGTATGTGTATAATAGATATTGTATGTTTAATAGACTCTGGTTTTCTTTAACAAAAAAAGAAGGTTGATACTATAAATATTATGCTGCAACTTGCATTTTTAAAAATAACCTTATCTACTACAGTTTTAGATTCACAGAACTATTGTGAAGAAAGTACAGAGTTCCCAAATATCTCACACTCAGTTTCCCCCATTATTAACATTTTACTTTAGTACAGTACATTTGTCACAACTAATGAGCCATAATTGATACATTATTATTAACTAAACCTACACTTCATTCAGATGTCTTCAGTTTTCCCCTAATATCTGTCTGCTGCATGATCCCATCTAGGATACTTCATTACCTTTAGTTCTCATGCCTCCTTAACCTCCTCTTGGCTGGTTTAAGTTTCTCAGACTTACCTTTTTTTCAATGACATGGACAACTTTGAGGGTTATTGCTCAAGCATTTTGTAGACTGTCCCTCAATGGGAATTTTATTTTTTTTTCTCATGATTAGACATTTCTGATATACTGTGGTCAGTGTTATAGAGGAGGACAACCTGAACTGGAGTCCCAAGTCTGTCACTAAGTAATTATTCAATCATGAGCAAGTTTCTGTTTTTTTTACTATTAACTTATAAGTACTATATAACATATAAGTAACATATTAATATTTTATAACCTGAGAAATATATGTATATATGCATGCATATACATAGGTACGTATGTGTGAATGTGTATATATGTGTATATATATACACATTCACACATACAAGTAAAATATGGCATTCATTTTATTTACTGTGCACTCTTCAGAGTTGAGACACTTTTTTACTCACTTCTGAATCCCTATTTATTAACCAGCTGGGTACCCCTCTGTAGAAAATTCTAAATTATTACTGTTGAAAAATATCTATATATGATGCATTCTTGAGCCTAGAAGAAATAAGATAAAAGCTTCTGGTAAACAAGTAAATATTCTAATGAGTTTCTAACAATATTATCTTTAGTGTGGAATAGATAACCTGAAGGAGTTTTTGTAAAGTCATAAAGGCAGGTGTCCAAATATAAGCTGAATCAATAATTGGTGAGGATTGTATGGCAGACAAACTGAAGGGAGATTGTACTCAAAGAGCTAAGGTAGGGCTTCCCTGGTGGCGCAGTGGTTGAGAGTCCGCCTGCCGATGCAGGGGACACGGGTTCGTGCCCCAATCTGGGAAGATCCCACATGCTGCAGAGTGGCTGGCCCTGCGTACAAAAAAAAAAAAAGAAAAGAAAAGAAAAGAAGAGCTAAGGTATCTGCCAATAGAGTGGTTCTGATGAAACAAAGGACTTTGTACTAAGACCTAACATGTATTCTCAAAGCTGTATTTGCCATAAATTATGAACTAGTAGGAACTATTCTCTATCAGCTTCAATTGAATTTTGTTACTATATATTCAATGCCTATGATGTGCTCAGCAATGCTCTAAGCACCATAGAAAGATCAAATGAACAAAGATAATAGTTTTATTCTCAAGCTTTTTGAAAAAATAAAAAGAGACACATTAAAGAGATAGTATATAATGTTGCAAGATTAGTACACCAATGAGTAGTACAGACAAATAAAACTATTCCTCTAGGGTGGGACCCCAAAGTCACTACTGTTTTAAGCTGAGTCTTGTAAGGATCAACATTTCCAATTACTCATGATACTCACAGGCAACTTTAAGATGTTTAACTGGTGACAATTGGAAATTTATAGATAATTCAAGAAATTATGGGTAGTTACATATTTTATATTCCACTCACATATTCCTTTTAATTTATGCAATCTAAAACTAAAATGAAATATATGTGTTTTAGCCTTACAATACATTTTTTAAAAGAGGCCTACATTAAGTGATTTTCTTTTCTCAAATACATAGCTGTAAAACTCTATTTTATCAGAAAATGTTAACATAATTAATAAACAAATATAATTTTAAAAGATAAATTTAAACAGTCACAAGAAAATTTAATTTTTATCTATGAAATGATAAAGCAATGGTGGTTGCAAAATATTTCTAATTTTTCAACCAGTGAAACTGCCATTTATTAAAAAGTTCTTCAAACTATGTTGCTTAAATTGAGAAGTTTCTGCACTTCACATTTATTTTTCTTAATTCTGATTAAAAATAAGAAGTGATGTACCATCAAATTAAAAAATTACTAAGTAAAAATTTTAAATCTATATGTGTATAAGTACTTCTTTTGAACTCAATGAAGTAGATAAATTTAAATACATGAAAATTTAATACATGAAAGTTTGGAATGCATTTTACACAAATAAATTGACACACTACAATTGCATTTCCAAAGTGTGATTCATTATGCTGCTTTGTTTGGAATTTACACTAATCTCTCAACTGCAGTATTTATAAGCAGTGTGTCATTCTCTCAACATCAGTGAGTGTTGCTAAGGCAGCACTTTTGTTGTCATGGCAGTGATGGATCATCAATGTTCAGTGGAAGACTTGTAATTTGCGAAGTGAATGACAGGCAGCATTGAAAATGCACCACAGTGGTCTTTTCTAGGTGAGTTGGAAGCTTTTAGTATGAGGGTTTTCTCTCTATAAGTCGTGTTTTAGTCTTCACACCAGGTTTGACATTTAGATTCAGAGGGTATAAATGAGATATTCAGGTTTTGAACTTAAAATAAATTCTCCATGTAATAGAGCAGTAAATATTTTACTTTTTCAAAGTATGCTAAGGCTCATTTAATCAGAAGACAGTTTTGTCCTCATCCTTCCTAGCACAAGCTTCGGCCTCTCCCAATCATAATCTGTATCATTATATTTTCCATTTGATGTATCTGGAGGATTGAACAAAAAGAAGAAGGAAAAAACCCATCACAGCATCTCTTAAGAAAAAGCATTTATTTTTGTCATTATTTTTCTTCCATAGGCAAAGTCAATTACTCTCTAGCCTGGAATTGAGCTTCCTTCTATTCTGTGACTACACAGTTTTTAAGATGTAGTGCAGGTTCAACATCCTTATGAATCTTCTACTGACCAGACAACCCAACCAAATGTCTCCTCTTTAAATGTCTACAACGTAGCTACTATTAAGTTGTAAAGTGATAAGAGTGCAGGATTCATCACTGTTTTGCTCAGTGGAGTAACTTCATAACTAATACATAGTATTCATTCATTAAATATATGCTGAATCATTAATTAATTTAAACAATACCATTATTGTTACATTATAAACTACTGGTTAAACTTAATCATGTACCTATTTAATTTTCCCATGCATGCATCTTCCCCAAATAGACAGTGAGTTCCCAAGAGCGAGGGGAAATGTTTAGTACATCTATGTATTACAAATAACAAATTAAATAGCTTGTAATTAATGCCTCTTACAGACCCTACACAGTGCTATGCATACGTAGCAGAATACCTACTATGTAGCTGATATATGGTAAATATTTAATGATAAAAATATTTGCATACACCATTATTAAAAATTAGCAAACAAAAGAAATCATGTAACACAAAACATTAATTCTAAACTGCTATGTTAATTTGCATTGGCAAAACATGATATACCCTCAGGAAGCTCCTCTGATCTGATAGATGTGCCCCTGATATGAGTGGAACATTACTAAAAAGTAGGACGAGTGAGTACTATTTTAAATTGCTTTGTCATAGACACTGGAGCAGTCATAATTTTTAGGTACTCTGGTTTCTCCAGCTCTAAATGCAAGTAGAAATTCCTGTCATCTGTACAACTTACAGTCATGTGATGATCTTAATATATTAAATCCTGATTAACTAAGACCTTAAGTTTGTCAACAGTCATCCAGTATGTACAAGACAACAGTCCTATGTCATTTTCTGTTAAGGTCCTTGACTAGGAAGTTAACACAAACTTACCTACCAGTCATTTACCCATTCAACAAATAAACATTGAGTACCACTGTATGACCTGCTGTGCAAACAAATGACTCTCATATAATTAGAGTAGGCATTATATTGTAGGTACATAAAAAGTGTAATAAGTGCCTGGGGAAAGGAGCTACACAATTCTTCTAGGGGAAATTAGTGGGCATATTTTAGCTATTACATATTCTGGTTCTAGAAAAGCATTATAAATGCATTCATGATTGCTTGATTGTGAAATTGTGGAATATAAATTGGGTAACAGCAGAGAAAGGGAAATTCACACCTGGTTACCATCCTCATGCAAACAATTAGGCAATAGCAATCTCTAGCGGTGTGCCACAGGGACCTATGTTTGTGTCATGTTCATCATTATTATTTTTGAATTAGATGGAGAGAGGAAAATCTGATCCTTAAATTTGTAGATGACATAAAACAGGAGAACATTACAAGTATTATTGGGACAGAATTAACCATAAACATCACATTCAAAAACTAAAACAATAGGCTGGAATCAACAGGATGAAATTTAACCGGGATAAATATGAAGTGCCGTAGTGCTAAAAACCTCAACTCAAATAAAGAAATACAGGATTGAAAATAACTGGTTTTGCAACATCTACAGCTAAACCACCGTGAGTGAATTAGATGAATAAAATCTTAATTTGACCCTAAGTGCTGATGTCTTTGAAAAACATATGTGAACACAATTTTTGGCTGTACGGATGGATAGAAAATGTCTGGACAGGGCTATAATATTTACTCTCTATTCTACTTGGAGATATTGTATATCTATCAAATTTACTTTTGATAAGCTATATTTTGAAAACACTCTGACAATAGGAGGGCACTAAAGAAGGATAAAAAGAATGATGGGGAAATCATCTAGAAATCATGGTGCCTCCTGTGAAGTCAATGGTTATTGATGGGCTTTAAAACAATGTCAAACAAAATACGATGGAAGGACCGGGGTATTTCTAACAAGAAGAAAAGAAGATTAAAGGGAAACATGACAAATGCTTTCAAATATTTGAAAGCCTATTATGTTGCAGAGGTGATTTAGGTATTTCTACAAAAAGTGGAGTGGACAGAAGATACAAAAGGAATTAGGTAAGATGTTAATCAATATATGAAATGTATGAGGAGAGAGATTTGTATCTATTTTATTCACTGCTCTACCTCAGCTTTTGCAAATAAGTCTACCCCATGGAAGTAATCCAACAAATATTTTTGAATACATTAATGAATGAATAGGTAATAAAGTTTACAAATATGATCTGTTGAAAAGTGAGGTTTCTCTGTAGGTAGCAGACTAGATTCCCACTAATTTTAACTAGTGTCAGAAAAGTGCAGTCAAAATAACACCACTCTAAAAAAGGCAAAAACATTTCATAGTAAAGTGTGAGAAAAAAAGTTTTTTGAGAGTTTATCTTAAAACTAAAATTACCAAAGTGGAAATTTTATGTGATAGTCAACAAATTTTAAATTGCAGAAATTATGAGCTAACTTAGAATGAATCAAGTGTTGGTACATTTTGGGTGTGTATGTAATTTTTCTAACAAATTTATAATAGAAAAATATGATATTTTTCAACTCATGTTCGACTTTGGCAACAAGATCATGAAGAGGATCATTCCTGAGACGGTAGTACACTCGATCAATTACTCCAGTCTCCTTTCTTAATTCTTTGATAGTCAAATCATTCTCTTTTGAAGTGTTCAGAATATTATATATTTTTGTAATGTTGCTGCTTTAAAAGTTGATTGTTTTAAACTTTCTGATCCTCATTTGTAAAGGCTTTGTATGCAATCCAAATATTCTCCATCATTCCTTTTGTCTTGTGTATATGCGTGTGTGTGTGTGAAATCCTGCATCTTTTGAAATATTTGCATTTAATTTTAGATTCAATTTCCAATATATTTTAATGTGTAATCAATTTGTAAAGTATTTGAAAATCAACAAGAAACTCTGTTTAATATAAAAGTTAATGTTATGCCAGAAATAGTTGTTTAGGGATAATTTTATAAGTGATATTATAAGGGATTCCTCACTTCTATGTGATTAGTACATTTTATGATGTTATGATCAATTTTACTTCCCTACACAACTTTAGATTGAAGGGATCCAAATAATATTTGTAGAGGAAGGATCTTCTCTATTAAACTAAGAGCTAGCTAATCATTAAGCACAAGGAAATAATTTTATTAAGTGAGGGATTTAACTTAATAATATATACTATTCTTTTCAACTTTGTTTGACTTTGCAACAGACACACATGTACTATGCATAAGTCAATCTTGCCATTTAGTACCAGTATAGATTGGTTTATGTCACTAAATGTATTAATTTAGAGTCACCCAGTCACTTCTATTATGCTAGATTTAATTTACTGTTTGACTCCTGCGATATTCTGATTCTAATATAGAATATATTAGTTAGACCTTTCAAATGTATGTCTTTCAAAATTTTGAACAAGCAGGACTGAAGACTTAAACTTACAGACTCTACTTAGAAATTTCCTCACTAACTCATGTACATTTACAACCACCTAGTTGTACAACCAGTCCTTGGACCCATCTCCATAACCTCCTCAAAATATTTTAATGAAGAGAGATTTTGTCAAACCATTTGATAAAATCCAGGTTCACCTCACCTAAAATGTTGTTAAAACGTACGATTTTGAAAGAAAAACTGTGAGTTGGCTTCTCTTCTGTGTGAATATACGTTGCTAGCTAATGGTCAATGTTTTTACGTCTAGAGATTTACAAAACAGCTATTGAAACATCTATGCCTGAAATTTTAGTTTCTTGTAAGTAGGAACACTTGATAGTTTTCAATTGTCCAGGGACTCTTTTGTTCTCCCAGGTTCCACAAATAACATCAGTAGTGGTTTTGTGGGCACTTCTGTAAGTTCTCCCAATTCTTTGATATGAACCATATCTGGGTTGGTTGATTTGAAATCATACAGAGTCTCTCTCCATTTATATTAAATGTATTCTTTTTTACCAGTCTCTTTTATGCTTTCCACATCATTTTTTGACAGAAAATGGAAGTATGAATTAGAAGCTCTGATTTAGCACACGAATTCCAGTGGAACCATCTATATAAAATGGAGGGCAGATCAAATGCTTAACTTTTGTGTTAACATATCCAGAAAAAACAAAACAAAAGCAAACACTTTTTTCCCCTTATATACTGTTTTACAGAAGCCTAAACTGGTTCTGGACAAGTTGATCCTCCCCCACCTTACCCCCTTCTTTCAGATGAACAGTTTGGTTTCTTTTTTTTTTTTAACACCTTTATTGGGATATGATTGCTTTACAATGGTGTGTTAGTTTCTGTTTTATAACAAAGTGAATCAGATATATATATATATAAATATGTTCCCATATCTCTTCCCTCTTGCATCAATTGGCTATTCAGTGTCTTTTGTGTTTCCATACAACTTGCAAAATTTTTTGTTCTAGTTCTGTGAAAACTGGCAATGGTAGTTTGATAGGGATTGCATTGAATCTATAGATTGCTTTGGGTAGTAGAGTCATTTTCACAATGTTGATTCTTCCAATCCAAGAACATGGTATATCTCTCCATCTATTTGTATCATCTTTAATTTCTTTCATCAGTGTCTTATAATTTTCTGCATACAGGTCTTTTGTCTCCTTAGGTAGGTTTATTCCTAGATATTTTATTCTTTTTGTTGCAATGGTAAATGGGAGTGTTTTCTTGATTTCACTTTCAGATTTTTCATCATTAGTATATAGGAATGCCAGAGATTTCTGTGCATTAATTTTGTATCCTGCTACTTTACCAAATTCATTGATTAGCTCTAGTAGTTTTCTGGTAGCATCTTTAGGATTCTCTATGTATAGTATCATGTCATCTGCAAACAGTGACAGCTTTACTTCTTCTTTTCCGATTTGGATTCCTTTTATTTCCTTTTCTTCTCTGATTGCTGTGGCTAATACTTCTAAAACTGTGTTGAATAAGAGTAGTGAGAGGGGGCAACCTTGTCTTGTTCCTGATCTTAGTGGAAATGCTGTAACTTTTTCACCATTGAGGGTGATGTTGGCTGTGGGCTTGTCATATATGGCCTTTATTATGTTGAGGAAAGTTCCCTCTATGCCTACTTTCTGGAGGGTTTTTAACCATAAATGGGTATTGAATTTTGTCAAAAACTTTCTCTGCATCTATTGAGATGATCACATGGTTTTTCTCCTTCAATTTGTTAATATGGTTTATCACAATGATAGATTTGAGTATACTGAAGAATCCTTGCATTCCTGGAATAAACCCCACTTGATCATGGTGTATGATCCTTTTAATGTGCTCTTGGTTTCTGTTTGCTAGTATTTTGTTGAGGATTTTTGCATCTATGTTCATCAGTGATATTGGCCTGTAGTTTTCTTTCTTTGTGACATCCTTGTCTGGTTTTGGTATCAAGGTGATGGTGACGTCATAGAAGGAATTTGGGAGTGTTCCTCCCTCTGCTATATTTTGGAAGAGTTTGAGAAGGATAGGTGTTAGCTCTTCTCTAAGTGTTTGATAGAATTCACCTGTGAAGCCATCTGGTCCTGGGCTTTTGTTTGTTGGAAGATTTTTAATCGCACTTTCAATTTCAGTGCTTGTGATTGGTCTGTTCATATTTTCTATTTCTTCCTGATTCAGTCTTGGCAGGTTGTGCATTTCTAAGAATTTGTCCATTTCTTCCAGATTGTCCATTTTATTGGCATAGAGTTGCTTGTAGTAATCTCTCATGATTTTTTTTATTTCTGCAGTGTCAGTTGTTACTTCTCCTTTTTCATTTCTAATTCTATTGATTTGAGTCTTCTCCCTTTTTTTCTTGATGAGTCTGGCTAGTGGTTTATCTATTTTGTTTATCTTCTCAAAGAACCAGCTTTTAGTTTTATTGATCTTTGCTATCGTTTCCTTCATTTCTTTTTCATTTATTTCTGATCTGATTTTTATGATTTCTTTCCTTCTGCTAGCTTTGGGGTTTTTTTGTTCTTCTTTCTCTAATTGCTTGAGGTGCAAGGTTAGGTTGTTTATTCGAGATGTTTCCTGCTTCTTAAGGTGGGCTTGTATTGCTATAAACTTCCCCCTTAGAACTGCTTTTGCTGCATCCCATAGGTTTTGGGTCGTTGTGTCTCCATTGTCATTTGTTTCTAGGTATTTTTTTATTTCCTCTTTGATTTCTTCAGTGATCACTTCATTATTAAGTAGTGTATTGTTTAGCCTCCATGTGTTTGTATTTTTTACAGATCTTTTCCTGTAATTGATATCTAGTCTCATGGCGTTGTGGTCAGAAAAGATACTTGATACAATTTCAGTTTTCTTAAATTTACCAAGGCTTGATTTGTGACCCAAGATATGATCTATCCTGGAGAATGTTCCATGAGCACTTGAGAAAAATGTGTATTCTGTTGTTTTTGGATGGAGTGTCCTATAAATATCAATTAAGTCCATCTTGTTTAATGTATCATTTAACGATTGTTTCCCTATTTATTTTCATTTTGGATGATCTGTTCATGGGTGAAAGTGGGTTGTTAAAGTCCCTACTATGAATGTGATACTGTCAATTTTCCCTTTTATGGCTGTTAGAATTTGCCTTATGTATTGAGGTGCTCCTATGTTGGGTGCATAAATATTTACAATTGTTATATCTTCTTCTTGGATCGATCCCTTGATCATTATGTAGTGTCCTTCTTTGTCCCTTTTAATAGTCCTTATTTTAAAGTCTATTTTGTCTGATATGAGAATTGCTACTCCAGCTTTCTTTTGGTTTCCATTTGCATGGAATATCTTTTTCCATCCCCTTACTTTCAGTCTGTATGTGTCTCTAG
>NW_020175414.1:3894511-3937841 GCF_003031525.2 Neophocaena asiaeorientalis asiaeorientalis
GTTCCTGTTTTGCTAGTTGTTTGGCATAAGTTGTCCAGCACTGTAGCTTGCTGGTCGTTAAGTGAAGCTGGGTGCTGGTGTTAAGATGGAGGTCTCTGGGAAATTTTCGCCATTTGATATTATGTGGAGCTGGGAGGTCTTTTGTTGACAAGTGTCCTGAAGTTAGCTCCCCCACCTCAGAGGCAGAGCCCTGACTCCTGGCTGGACCATCAAGAGCCTTTCATCCACATGGCTCAGAATATAAGGGAGAAAAAGTAAAGAGAATTAGTAGAAGTATGAAGAAAGAAAGAAAGAAAGAAAGAAAGAAAGAAAGAAAGAAAGAAAGAAAGAAAGAAAGAAAGAGAAAAAGAAAGGAGGGAGGGAAGGAAGAAAGGAAGAAAGAAAGAAAGAAGCAAAGAAGGAAAGAGGGCAAGAAGGAAAGAAAGGAGGGAGGGAGGAAGGAAGGAGGGAAGCAAGGAAAAAAGACAGAAAGAAAGAAGATACAGTAAAATAAAATAGAGTATAATAAAGTTATTGAATTAAAAAATAATTATTTAGAAAAATAAAAGGGACGGATAGAACCTTAAGACAAATGTTGGAAGCAAAGCTATACAGACAAAATCTTACACAGAAGCATACACATACACCCTCACAGAAAGAGGTAAAGGGGAAAAAATCATAAATCTTTCTCTCAGAGACCACCTCAACTTGGGATGATTCGTTGTCTAAAGGAGGGAAGGAAGGAAACAAAGAAAGAAAGAAAGAAAGAAAGAAAGGAAGGAAGGAAGGAAGAAAGAAAGAAGGTAAAGTATAATAAAGTTATTAGAATTAAAATTAATTAAGAAAACATTAAAAAAAAGAACCATGGACAGATAGAACCCTAGGACAAATGGTGGAAGCAAAGCTATACAGACAAGATCTCACACAGAAGCATACACATAGACATTCACAGAAAGAGGAAAAGCGGAAAAAATTCATAGATCTTGCTCTCGAAGCCCACCTCCTCAATTTGGGATGATTCGTTTTCTATTCATGTATTCCACAGATGCAGGGTACATCAAGTTGATTGTGGAGCTTTAATTCGCTGTTTCTGAGGCTGCTGGGAGAGATTTCCCTTTCTCTTCTTTGTTCTCACAGCTCACAGGGGCTCAGCTTTGGATTTGGCCCCGCCTCTGCGTGTAGGTCACTGGAGGGTGTCTGTTTTTTGCTCAGACAGGATGGGGTTAAAGGAGCCGCTGATTCCGGGGCTCTGGCGCACTCGGGCCGGGGGGATGGAGGGGCACTGCGTGCGTGCAGCAGAGGCCGGCGGCGTGACGTTGCACCAGCCTGAGACCCGTGCATTCTCCCGGGGAAGTTGTCCCTGAATCCCGGGAGCCTGGCAGCGGTGGGCTGCACAGGCTCCCTGGAAGAGGGATGTGGATAGTGACCTGTGCTCGCACACAGGCCCCTTGGTGGCGGCAGCAGCAGCCTTAGCATCTCCCGCCCGTCCCTGGGGTCCGCCCTGTTAGCCGCGGCTCGCGCCCGTCTCTGGAGTTCCTTTAAGCAGCGCTCTTAAACCCTTCTCCTCGTGCACCAGGAGACAAAGAGGGAAGGAAAAGTCTCTTGCCTCTTCAGCAGGTGCAGACTTTTTCCCGGACTTCCTCCCGGCTAGCCGTGGTGCACTAACCCCTTCAGACTATGTTCAATCGGCCAACCCCAGTCCTCTCCCTGTGCTCTGACCGAAACCAGAGCCTCAGCTCTCAGCCCCGCCTGCCCCGGCAGGTGAGCAGACAAGCCTCTCGGGCTGGTGAATGCCGGTCGGCACCGATCCTCCGTGTGGGAATCTCCCCGCTTTGCCCTTCGCACCCCTGTTGCTGTGCACTCCTCCGCGGCCCTGAAGCTCCCCCCCTCCGCCTCCCACAGTCTCCGCCCGCAAAGGGACTTCCTTGTGTGTGGAAACTTTTCCTCCTTCACAGCTCCCTCTCACTGGTGCAGATGCCGTCCCTATTCTTTTGTCTCTGTTTTTTCTTTTGCCCTACCCACCCAGGTACATGGGGAGTTTCCTGCCTTTTGGAAGGTCTGAGGTCTTCTGCCAGCCTTCAGTAAGTGTTCTGTAGGAGTTGTTCCACGTGTAGATGTATTTCTGGTGTATCTGTGGGGAGGAAGGTGATCTCCGCGTCTTACTCTTCTGCCATCTTCAAGGTACCCTCCACATTTTGGTTTCTTAAGAACAAATCCCAAGTCGATATAAAATATAGCAGCTTGCATGTAGAATATACTTGGTAGATTCTAGTAGAAAGAAAAGTGAATTAATGAATATGTTACAGGGTGATTTGTTAAAAATAAAAGCTAATAAGTATAGGCAGGTATTCGTCTTTATCCCAGATTAAAATTAGAACTGGAAAGACAGTTGTCATTCTCCTTTGTTATAATAACCACTGTGGCTTCTTAGTGAGGTGGACACTAATAGGTAATTATCTCAAAGAATGAGAAATTAGAAATAACTAGGGAAAAAAAGAAATTTGACTCCTGTGAAAATGTTTATTTATCTCCCATTTGTATGTTTTTTGTTTGTTCTCTTACTTCAATTTTTATATTGAGGGCATAATTCCACTCAGCAGAGAGTGAGCCTCTGAGGACCAGAGAAAAGAAGATGGCACTGTGTATTTTCAACTTGGAGGGAACTTTTAGTGGGGTCCTAAATTCTCTGCTCCATTTCCATGAGCTATATTTCAGAATTCTTATGTCTTTTGCTATTATTCTTACTGATACTTTACATATATGGCAATAATATTATTAACAGAAGTTGTTATCATTTGACAAACATCTATATTTCAGACATCAGGACTATCTCCAATAGCTATAACATAAGTACAAGATATTTAATTTATCTTCATTTTACAAATTAAGAAACTTAAGACTAGAAAGTAAAATGTTAAGACAATATCTCCTAATTATGAAATGCCAGAACCAGGATTCTAATCCACTTCTGTCAGGTTTCAAACCTGTGTTTCTTCTAATTTAGCACATCAATCCTCTTATCCTTCAATGCTAAATTTTAAATTAGATTTGGAATAACACTGGGTACATTTTGGAAACAAAGGTTAGTTTCCCCTCTTGCACCATGTCTTTCCACATATTTTCTAAGACTTATTATCTGATAACTTAATTTAATTCTTCATCTCTATCAAGAAACTTGCTGCCACTATACACAATTCACTGTATGTTAGAATTAACATGTCTTTTTTGTGGAGTATCAAGACATTCTTATTTGAAAAAGACATACCGTTAAACATTTTATTTATTACTTTTGGCAGTCAGATCTTTAGCCAACTGCCTGTGCTGCCTTTTGTTTCATTTTTAGTCTGACAGAAAGGACAATGGGTGTCCTGGGCAAGCTCCCACATTTCGGGATTCTGTTCTACACACAGCTTTTCTGCTGCCATTTTGAAGCAAGAAAGGGACCTATGACAATAGTTATGACAGCAGATTTGAGTTTTTTATATGGTGCCAGCCCTTTCCTTTTTGTAGAGGTAAATAATATCTAAAGCTGATGCTAAAAAATGCAAAGAGTACCATGCCAATAATTCCTTCTGCTCTTTTGTAAAGACAGCTTTATAGAATTAGAGTGAAAATTCTAAACACATTTTATTTAGAAAGCAATATATGCATATATAGAAAATTCAGTGAAAATTTAATATCAAATCAGGTAGAGAATATAGTTAACAAAATAATCAACTATAACTTCATTCTCAGTGTATCCTTTCCTTACTGGTAGCAGTGGAATTAATTTTCCATTTCTATCAATTCAGTAATAATTTATGAGACATTCTATGTAAAAGTCACTGTGCTGACAGCTGTGAGTATTAAGAATCTGACTGTGACACAGCCTCCTTTCAAGGGAGGACCGAGTTTACATTCTAAAATAGAACTTTGGTATCCATCACTATACGACAGGATGTGCAATGCATGTAATAATAGTGCATGTATCACAGGAGCACCTTGGAAAAAGAACTAAGAGGAATTTATATTTTTTTTAAATTTGTTTTTGAAAGATGGATAAAATTTGACTGGTAAAAGGATATATAGCTGATAAAAGTGACAAGTGACATTAAGATATCGGAGTGAGATGGTTAGTTGACTATTTGGGTAGTTGAGAAAAATGTGACTGAGAAGAATGGATAGAAGATAAAATGAAAAAGTAAGTTTGTACCCCTGTAGACTAATTTGAATGTCAGGCTAATGCATTTTTTACTTAAAATTAAGAGATATTAAAAGTTTTAGAGCAGGTGACCTAATTAGTGCTATATTAAAACGAAACCAAAACAAAACAAAAACAGTAATACCTAGCTTGACAGTCTAGCATTCTGATGAGGAAGGTGCACTCTGGGGTCATTTTGCTTCTGTTAATATATATTCACTCCTCTTCCTGGTAGCTGTGTAGTCTGGGACATTTACTATTCTTTTTCCTTTCTTTTTCTCTGTTTCGTAAAATCAAGGGAATATTAATTATATACTGAGCTCACGCGAGTGTTGTGAGAATTAAATTTGAAAATACAGACAAAGACTGAATACAGGATGATCCACAGATTAAATATTCCTAAAAAGTTGCTGCTATTAGTACTTTTTATGTCATGTTTTCCTAGGGTCTCCCTATATATTTAGATAGTATGAGTGGGAGATATTTAAGAAAGAGATGCGGCATGAGAGGTAACTGAAAAAGTCTAAATTTCCTGAAAAGGAAGTCATAGGTAAGCAAGGTCATGGTTGTGGTAACTTAGATTGCCCAGAATGATCACCAGTTGAAAAAGTGTCCAGCAGTCAAGGCTGAGTCCAATGAGGTTTTTGATGCCTCTTAGAAAGAATAGAAGAATAGTAGGTAGCGTGTGTTTTGAGTGGAAGACAGAGAATTAATTTTGACTATCAGTGACAAATTTACATTTTTCACATTACACTACAGCTACTGGCTTCAAAATTTTCATACAAAAATATTTTATATAATTTCTTCTAGAAAATAGTTCCTAATTTGAACTTAATCTATCTTTCTTCATGTAGCACTGCCATTATTTTATTTTGGAAGTAATAATAAATTAGTATGAAGTGCTAGGATTGTGAGGAATAAAATGAAAACAAAAATAGACACTCTTTAAACTAGATGATATGAATTAAAAGCAGCAATTAATATGAAAACAAAAGGAAATAAATAAGTCCCAAGGTTCTAGTGTACAGCATGATGACTCTAGTTAATACTGGATTGTATATTTGAAAGTTGCTAGGAGAGAAGATCTTAAAAGCTCTCATCACAAGAAAAATATTTGTAACTATGTGAGGTGATGGATGTTAACTAAACTTATTCTAGTAATAATTTCACAACATATATATATATATAAAACCACTATGTTGTACAACTAAAACTAATACAATATGATAGGTCAATTATATCTTAATTTTAAAAAGGAAAGAACAGAAAGTAAATTTAAAATGGCAATAAAATTAAATAATATTTATTTTGGACATTTGTGCAAGGCTTTGAAATTTTTAATATAAAGTAAAATATTTTATTGAATATGATCCTTCCAGAATACTAAGAGATAAGCCATGTACATGGTAGAATTTGAGTGGATCCAGTAAATCATATCCTTTGTCTTTGCCAACATTTGGAATAAAATGAGAGATGGATATAGAAATCAGACAAATTCATTCATTCATTCAACAAATATTTCCCTAACTCCTATTCATACTTGACACTTTTAAAGAAACTGGAGATAAAGCAGTGAATGAATAAATAATACCTGCATTCATAGAACCCCAAACAAGGACGGAAGGGAAATGTGGGAGAAACACAAATGCACTACTCAAAGTCTGCTTCAAGCCAGCACAGGCTGCACACTGCCCAGCTAGGAGAAATCTCGCAAGATGCCAGTCCCAAGTATTGGCTGATTCAGGCCTGCATGTGCTTCTGCTTTGGAACCAAGTTGGCACTCTGTGGAGCAGACAGCAGCCATGCCTGAGCAAAGGCCTAGCCATTTCTGTCTGATGTGTAACTCCCTTAGTGGACTTGCTTGGGATTTGCAGAAATGATCTCAGGTCTGTGTCATAGTAAATGTGTCCCACCTGCTCAACCTTGCAACCTCATTTTTTTCAAAAGTATTATCCCCACCCCAAATTTGTTGTACTGCTAATTCAGTGATAATATCTTTTCCTGAAGAGTTGTCACAGATATTGGTAAAAAGATGAACATAAAATAATTTTGTGTTATAAAGAAGAAATCCTATTGGTGAATGTAGATTTAGGCCTGGGACTAAAGGGGCTTGCTCACTCTTTACTTGTGAAGCACACAACCTTACCTACACAGTCTCATACTGAAGTGTGGAGCATACATGCCAGCAGGAGTAAGACTGATAAAATAAACATAACCCTACAATTATCACCCAGATAGGTCACTTCCTCCATAGGGATGAGTGAGTGAGGGGTGGGGAGAGATGAGCCTTGCTACTCCAGATGAAATCTATCTGCAGGGAAGCATGATGTCAGGGGAGAGGAGATGCTTATCTACAGACCCATCAGTATTATCTTTCTCATTTCAACAATAACAAAAATAAAGTTTGGAAATATTGTCATTTGCCAAAGATATAATCTTATACAGTAAGAAGTAAATTTTGGAGTCTGGACTCAAGACTTTTTAAATCCAAGTAAATCCCTTTGAACTTCTTCTAAGTATTTGAACTTCTTCCATGCATTTATTACATAGAGGGTATAGAGAAGTAAGTTAACACCTTTGCCCATAAGATATGTCAATCAAGTTGGGGAGTAAGAAATTTTGGATTATTCCAATATAGTATTATCTCTATGATGTTTGATTGAGGATAGCAAGAAGACACTGAGACAAGCATCCTTGTCAACAATGGATTGATGAAAAATTATGACTACCTTCCAAGATAAAGTCATAGCTGAGTTGAATCCTGAAGGGTAGTAAGAAGTAGCCAGACTGTGGGGCAAGAGATGAAAAATGGAAGGAAATGCTGGGCAAAGGAATTAAGGCCTGGAGATAGGAGAGAGCACAGAACATTGATGGATGACAAGTGGCTCCAAATGACTAGAGCATGTAGCACAAAGGAGAGAGTGATAAAATATGGGACTGTAGATGCATAGAATAGTACTTATTCAGTCAGTAAAGAACCCACCTTATGCCAGACACAGTATCGTGTGATGAGAATCTGACAGCAATGAATACAGTCAATGGTGTCTTGGTCCTCAAATGACATTGTGTGAATGTGTTCAGATAAGAGAAGGATCCTCTGGCCTGGGGGCAAAGGAGGTAGCACCTTCCTTGCACTTAGGTGGGTCTGTCAATGGCTTCCTAACGAAAGTGAAATCTAACCTGCGAAATGAATTATGAGCAGGGTTTTATCAGAATAAATGTAGAGGAAGACAATTCCAAAGACAGGAAAAGGGATGTGCAAAAACAAAAAGGGAAAAAGCAGGGTGCAATTTATGACCTGGAGAACACTGGAGAATAGAATGTGAAGAAAAGTCATATATTTGGTTGAACAATATTTGCCTTATGTACTGAGATCCTCCTATGTTGGGTGCGTAAATATTTACAATTGTTATATCTTCTTCTTGGATTGATCCCTTGATCATTATGTAGTGTCCTTCTTTGTCTCTTATAGCACTCTTTATCTTAAAGTCTGTTTTGTCTGATATGAGTATTGCTACTGCAGCTTTTTTTTTTGATTTCCATTTGTATGGAATGCATTTTTCCATCCCCTCAATTTCACTCTGTATGTGTCCCTAGGTCAGAAGTGGGTCGCTTGTAGACAGCATATATATGGGTCTTGTTTTTGTATCTATTCAGCCAATTTATGGGTTACCAGGGGTGAAGGGAGAAGGGGACTGATAGGGAGTTTGGGATTGACAAGTACACACTGCTGTATTTAAAATGGATAACCAACAAGGACCTACTGTACAGCACAGGGAACTCTGCTCAATATTATGTGACAATCTAAATTGGAGAAGAATTTGAAAAAGAATAGATACACGTATATGTATAACTGAATCATTTTGCTGTACACCAGAAACTAACACAACATTGTTAATCAAATATACCCCAATATAAAATTAAAAGTTTAAAAAAATCTATGGCATATTTAAAGCTTCAAAGAAAAGATAAATTATATTCTAAGAAAAAACATATGTAGTCTACTAAAATCACTTTAGTGTCAGTTATATATCCGTCACTTATAAAATCTGTGTTTATTTGAGAATTTTTCTTTCTATATTATATTTTTCTTTCTATATTGGCCAAAAGAACACAAGGCCCAATCACATGACTATGCAGATAGTTGTTGGGAGGCCACAAAATCACCCCAGTTTTCACAATGAACATATAAACTCAGATTTCATGACTGTACTTTCATGCCACTGACTGCAGACGTTTTTTTTTTTTTTTAATTGTCAAACTGCAAATGCCTCCAGGATTCTAACATTTTAACTTTACTGATATTTATAGCATAGTAGGAATAAACTATCCATATTTAATGGAGATAGAGAGAGTAGAATACATAAAACTTGACATGGAGCCCTTGTTCTAATTTGTCAGAAGTGATTAAGTTTAATTTTTCTTCAGAAAACAGGACAAGTAATAGAGCTATAAACATGAGGTACTGCAAACCACATTATAAGCAAGAGAACCTCAAAACTAACCTCTGAGAGATAGGCTTTTTCAGGTGTTTCCAGTATGCTTTTTTACAGATCTATATGGAACACTTGTTTCAACATTTAAGCTAAATCTGATGTGATTTTCTTGATATTTCAGAATCTAATTAGGAGTTTCACGCAAACAATTTTTATGTATCTAAGTATTTTTAATACACATATAACTTCTAACAGATATTTTGTAAAGAAATAATGTTAGTTTTTGTATTTTATGAGATTTTATGTTGTTATGCTTTAATGTGATATGTTAAAGGAAATTCCAAGTCTCATAGACAAAATGGTCTGTGAAGTAAAACAGAACTATAACCATAGGACAAAGGGAATAAACTACGGTTTATCAAAAGAGAAACCTTACTGCTTGAAGAATATTTTAAAAACAGCTCTCCGTGTTAGAGGTAAGCCATTGCAAAGAATGGAATTGTCAGCTTTAAATATTTGTTCAAATCAGCCATATTTAATTTTTAATGATGCTAACAATAGCAGCAATGCAGCCTCTTGTTTTGTTTATGTGATGTTGCTATTTCGCCGTTACTTTGACAAGTGGAGTTCAGAGGGAGTTCACTCAGAGATACGGTATATTTTGGAAGATGAAAGGCTGGCACTGGAAACCATTGGGGACTTTCTGCTTCAGAGTCCAGATATGAACACGCTTAGAACAATATGGAATTTTCTATTTCATGTCCTGTCCCTAGCCATCCTATTTGTTGGAACCTGTGATCAGATTACAGAAAGATTACGCTTTAACCTACATTTAATCTAAACTAAATAGATATGAGAAGCCATGTTAAGAAATTCAATTTTATTGCGTTTAAGAGGCAGATGAAGAGTGGGGTTTTATTTTGGTGTATTAAATGCTGCTGAGCAACATAAAATTTTTTTCAATATAGTTTATATCCATGAAGGACAAAAGTAAGTTGTTCCTTCATTTCAGGGGGATCCTTTCTATGAAATTTCCTGTGCAGATACCAGCACCTCAATGGGCAAGAGGTCAGGAAGGATTATAACAAAATGTATGTTGGAGAAAATCTTGGGGGAAAACATATTATTCCTAAAAGGCATTTCAAAGTCTTAGGCATTTCAACCCTGTCCTTTTTTTTTTTTTTTAACATCTTTATTGGGGTATAATTGCTTTACAATGGTGGGTTAGTTTCTGCTTTATAACAAAGTGAATCAGTTATACATAAACCCTGTCCTTTTTGATACAGTAGTTACTTTTTTTTTTTTTTGTAATAGTAAAGTGTAGCTTATCATTCTATCCTTTTCAATCATTGTTCTTTTTATTGGTATTTGAGGCCAGTAACTTTACAATCTATTCTAAGCTCATCTTTAATAAGCAGTTGTAGTTGAACCTACCTGGCTTATACTCTGTTTGTTATTTCCAGGCTTCATAAGGGTCTAGGAACTTTCTTCTGGCTTCCCTTGGGTACCATAATGATGAAGTAACACATCAGACTTTGCGATCTTCTTGATGCTTTTTAAAAAAATTATGTGCATTACTCAATTTTGTTGCATAGATGACAATGCCACCTTTAATTTGATTTACATATCATTTAAGAATTACTTAGAGCAATATAACTTTTATTAACACTGCAGAATGTTTTATGGAGTCCTAGAGATTCAACTTGTACACTTACTGTGAGATGTTTCAGATCTTCTGAGAAAACACTGAGATTACAGGGGTTTGTTTGTTTTGTTTTATAAACATTGCATTAAAGAAAATCAAATAACCCATGTTACAAATAAGGCAAAGATAGAAAAAATTAGAAAAAAACAAATCATTGCACAAAGACTGCCACAACTCTGAGATGAAATCTTTTCCATTTTAACTGCTGGCAATATATATTTTTTTCCTTTGAGCAATGGAAGTGAAATGTTAATACAATTTAATTAACTACACAATGAACTGTTTTTACCGCTTACGCTTAAATAATTTCTTTTATTTCCATGATATGTTTTTTCCTTATTTTAAACAAGGGAAAACAATTAACCTTTCCTTAAAAAAACAAAAAAAAGGTATACAAATCTTTGTAGTATCATATGATATAGGGTTGAACTGATTGCTGGCTTTTTTTCCTTTTTTTCCAGTGTAGGGGAAAAACACACTTCTAAATTGATGCTTTCAGTTTGCTTCTGTTCAGGCTACTGGAAACAAATTCATGGCTGCATTTCTGGAGAGCATATAAAACTAACATTGTTATGTAGTTTGCCTGACAGAAGCGCACTCATACAAAGCAAGATGGATGGGATGTCGCCTTTCTCTATCATGGGATCTCCATTTAGTGACCCAGATGAGGACTGTGAGAACTTGTCACACAGACATGACAGGGCCAGATATGGCTTTAAATGCAGCTCCAAATCTCATAGATTTGAAGTTGCTGAGAGCACAAAATTTGTCATAAAAGCCTTGTCAGCACAGAGTTCATTAAGGTAAAGTATGATAGTACTTTATCTGGACACAACTGAGCTCTCCCCCGGCAGACTGATCTTCAGTTACAGGAGAGTTGTGTTTTGTTTCGTTTCTTTCCTTAATGACCTTTTAAAATGATTTCGTTAAAATTTTCCTTGTTCTTTCATCTTAACTCAAAAGTTGCTGATCGCATTTCCCTCCCCCCACCCCCAGTTTTCCTCCTTTTTTTCCTCCCTTGTTAAATTTGGAGGTGTGTTTGTGATGTCAATTCACAGTCACTTGGGACTTTACTGAGTCTGGAGGTGAGGTGTTAAACCTCGCAGGACAGAAGTATAAGGCTCAAGGTGAAAGAAAAGGCTCTTGATCACTTTCACTGTGACTGCCACACTACACGTTTCGTGGCTGGCACTGCATTTTCTTTCACTCAGTATCCAGAGATCAGTAATGGTATTCAGAAATGCAAGGCTGTCCAGGATTTAGCTAGAACCCTGATGTTACAAATTTGCAAAGGAGTTAATTCCCATTTGCAAATTGGTGTACAAGAAGTTAAGTCTGCCATTTTAAAATGTCATTTTAATAGCAATGTATGACTGTTAATTTCTGTATAATTTAGATTTATTATGTCTCCTTCAAAAACCGTTAGTTTTTTGGTTTGTTAGCATTTTTCTTTCTTTCTTTCTTTCTTTCTTTCTTTCTTAAATCCAAAGAACATAACCATGAGGTCAATCAGGGGCATATCTCCTATTATCCTCATTTTATCAATGGGAAAATCAAAGGAAAAGAGAAGAAGAAAAATAGTTGTTTTGCCTTAGTTTTAGAAAAAAAAATCACTGATTTACCTTGTACTCACCATTCCCAGCTTAATGTATTTACTCACCATTCCCAGCTTAATGTATTTAATCTAAAAGATAATCAAATATTGAATGATATATCATGAATGTGGTAATGCTCCTTCCGTCCCCTACAGGACTGAAGGACTTCTCCTCCAGCTATTATATGTGCTGCCAGATGTCAGCCCTCAGCTGACAGCCTTCCCTGTGTGGTCAGTATCCAATGAATGGTCTCTGTAGGGGAGACAGAGGTTGGACCCTTGCTCCCAGCTTAGGACATCTCTAAAGTGTCATCTCAGCTTTAGAGCTTACCATGGGAGCAGCAGAGTTTTTTGTTGACATTACATTGCAAAACTGTTCTGCCTCATCTATCCTGATTCCTCTCCTTCCACAGGTTTTTACCACAAGAGCACTCTACAAAACTCTTCCTGCATCCACATTTTGTCTCAGTGTCTGCTTTCCAGGAAATCTGACCAGTGACATGACATTTGGAACTAATGGAAGAGTGGGGTGATGTTGGTAGTGGAAACACAACAATATTCAGCCCTTCAACTTTTTTCCTCTCAATATATCTGATGTACATTAAAATAAGTTTCTTTTTTTACATTGTGTCAACATTACATATACAACATAAACAGTATAAGGAGGTCCTTGTTGAAGGTGATAATACAAATCAATTTGCACTTAAGAAAAGGATAATGCTTGTCTTATGTCATTTTGAGTATTAATCATATTAATACTGATATGTAACGGAATCTTACTAAGTGCATTTTTGAAAAGATCAAGTAGCTTCACCAGGTAGACAGAACAACCATCCAGGCTTTACTCTGAAACCGTGGATTTGGGTCTCCTTTCATGTGTGTGATCCCCAAATGGAATGAATGGCTCCTTTAATCAGATGCCCATTACTAAATGCTTATTGAGTCATGATATTGTCATGTTGCTTTATTTACATGTAATGTATAAACCATTCTTTTGCTGCATGAGAAACTATTACAAACTCAGGAGCTTAAAACAACACACAGTTTTTATTCACAGTTTCCATGAGTCAGGAGTACAACCTAGCTGGGTCCACTGCTCAGGCTCTCAGCAGGTCTGCACTCAAAGTGTCAGGCAAGCTGTGTTCTCAACTGAAGGCACAGCTAGGGAAGGATCTCTCTCCAATCTCCCTCATGTTGTTGGCAGAATTTATTATATCTCATTGTATATTGCTTCTTCAAAGCTAACAGCCAAATACAGACACACACACACAGAGAAAGAAAGAAAGGGCAGGCAGAGGAGACTCTCTGGTGTTTTGCTTTTAGACTCTTTTAGACTCTCTATTAAGAGCCCATTAGGACAGGCCCACCCAAGATAATCTCACTTTGATTCACCTAAAGTAAACCAATTAGAGACTTTGATTACATTATCAAAATCCCTTCACATTTGCCATGTTTAGATGGTTAGAAGCAAGTTATAGGTTCCACCACACACACGGGGAGATTATAAATAGGTGTATGTCATCTCAGAGTTTTGCCTATCACATGAAATAAAATTACATTATTACAAAGCAAACAGCAGTGATTTTTGACATTACAAACTATGTTCAAATAGATAACTATAGTTTAAGAGAAGGGGTGCACATTTCTGTTTAGGAAGAATCCCAAGTTCTGGATTTTGTTGCCATGATATTGGAGCCCAAGTAACTACTAGTACAGGTTTTCTTTGCCTGATGCTCTGACCTCCTGTTACAATTCTTACACGTTTTTACTCCAAGAACAGACAGTATCCCAAATGTGCTTCCTAGAGTAAAACATTTGGCTTACTTCTGGGGCTCCAATTTCTCCAACCCTCTATTTTTTTCTTAGTTGACTAAATGTGTTTTGCTTATTGCTAATTCAGAGTTGATCGTTCTTTCCTAAGGAAGACTGACAGTTTCTTTCTTTTTCATTCTTCAAAATGGCAGTATAAGTGCACTTATGATTATTGGATTGAAGTTCATGCTTCTTCTGGTGCACTGAAGAGAGTGGAGGACTTTTCAATGTGCCATTGAACTTGAATTTGGCCACATGACTGACTTACTTTGACCTAAGGCAAGTTATTGGCTCTAACAGAAACAGAGGTCTTTGGATTGACCTCTTGACTTCCTATCATTCTCCATGAGAACCATTTCCTCAGTTGACACTGGGCTAAGAGGGATGAGAGAAAATCAGAGCAGGTCTAAATCCAACCCAGACCTCAGAGCCAAGCCTGTTTGCTCACATCTTGAGGTAGAGCCACCAGCAGAATGCAGCCTAGATGAGCTTAACCAAAATTGTTCTCTACTCAAGGGAGCAGAAGAAAGGTGTGTTGTTTAAGCCAATGATTTTTTCTTTAAATTGAAGACATAATTGGCTTTATTCAATGATTCATGAATCAGGAAGCACCCCATCTAGTAAATGGAAGAGTATTCTAAGCCACTGAAATTTGCAGTGACTTGTTAGGCAGCATTATTGCAGCAATGGTTGAGTAAAACTTTGTCAGGTATGTATGAATTTACATTTGTCTACATGAACTTTATGTAATATATTAAATAGATCATAATATAGAAAGAAAAGATATTTAATCATTACTCAGTATATACTAATTCTAACACTATTTGGTGATGCTTTTATTTATAAGGCACATGACAATAAATGGAGCATCTTGCTCCTCAGTAAATTCTATTAACCTGTCAAATTTAATCTAAGTTTTACCTTCTTTGTGACTCTTCCACCATTTTTTCCCTAGGAACTTCTTTGGACCCTTGCAAGATGTATGAATTACAACTAGCCTCAGTTACACTTCTGTGAAATTAAAAGAATAGCCATACCTATCTAATTTTTATGTAAGAATTAATTAAAATGTAAAACTCTGGGCTTCCCTGGTGGCGCAGTGGTTGAGAGTCCACCTGCCGATGCAGGGGACACGGGTTCGTGCCCCAGTCCGGGAAGATCCCACATGTCATGGAGCGGGTGGGCCCGTGAGCTGTGGCCGCTGAGCCTGCGCGTACGGAGCCTGTGCTCCGCAACGGGAGAGGCCACAACAATGAGAGGCCCGCGTATCGCAAAAAAATAAATAAATAAATAAATAAATAAAATGTAAAACTCTTAGAACAGTGCCTGACAACTAAAAACGTGCTGAATAAATTCCAGTAGTTACTATTACTTCATGGGCTTCCCAAAATTAACTGAGTAAATTGATAGTCTTTACAGACACTACATGAATAAATAAATAGACATGTCCATGTGAGAAATTAACCAATTATAGAGCAATGCTTACCAACAGCTGCTCTTGTGACTTTCACTGTGGGGACCTACCTTTGAAACCAGGATTGTACTTTCTGGCCATAGAATCTCATATCTGTGGCAAGTTTCTCCCCATAGCCATACCCCGCTCTTGTTTTACTTCAGTTTCACAGTCTCTCATGCGTAGTGATTGCACAAAAATAATAAACTTATTGTATACTATCACTGTTCTGGTTGTAATCCTCAACAATATTATGTGGTAGGTATTAGAAAACTGAGGGAAAATGTCATGAAATGACTTACCCAAGAGTAGCAGGAATGGATCTGGACTGTAGAATCTGTTGAGCTTATCTCCCTAAGAGTTTCATCCCTAATTCAAAATCCTCAAAGTGAATTTGTTAAATTAATTGACTTTATATGTTTGAGCATTTTTAGATTTACAGAAAAATTAAGCAGAAACTACAGAGTTCCCAAATACCTCTCTGCTCCTCCAACTACCTGCCATTCCCTCACAGTTTCCTCTATTATTGACAACTTGCATTTGTGTGGTATATTTATCACAATTGATGAACCAATATGTTATTAACTAAAGTCCAAGATTTGTAATAGGGTACAATTTTTGTATTTTACATTTTATGGATTTTGATGACAGTATAATGGTAAGCATCCAACATAACAGTATCATAAAGAATAATTTCACCACCATAAAATTCTCCTGTGCTTATGCAACACCCTCCCACTCTTCTCAGACCCCTGGCAAGCACTGATCTATTTACTGTCTCTGAAGATTTTCCTTTCCTGAAAGTCATGTAATAGGAATCATATGGCATGCAGCTTTTTCAGATTTACTTCTTTCCCCTAGCAATATACATTTAAGTTCCCTCTGTGCCTTTCTATGGTTTGATGTCTTATTTATTTTTATCCTTAAATAATATCTAATTGTATGACTATGCCTCAGTTTATTTACCCATTCACCTATTGAAGGATATCTTGGTTGTTTCCAAATTTGGCCAATTATGAATAAAGCTACTATAAATATTTGTGTGCATAATTTTGAGTGGACGTTTTCAGCTCATTTGAGTAAATACTTAGGAATGTGATTGCTGGATTGTATGGTAAGAGTATCTTTAGCTCTGTACATAACTATCTTCTAAAGTGGCTCTACCATTTTGCATTTCCACCAACAATGAATGAGAATTTCACTTCCTCACCAACATTTGGTGTTGTCATTGTTTTAGATTTTAACCTTTCTAATAGGTGTGTAGTATAGTGGTATCTTATTGCTTTAATTTACAATTTCTAATGACATGTGATGTTAAGTATTTTATATGCTTATTTTCCATCTGTATATTTTCTTTGGGTTTAGAATTGAGAATTTGCAGTGTGAGGGTGGGGGTATATTTGAGCAAGCTGAGAATAGAAAAGTCTCCATATTTCCTTTAAAGAGCTACTAAAGGACATAGACACTTTTAGATCAAATTTTTCTTGTGGCCTCCTTGTCTTTTCATCAATAAATATTCTATCATTATGAATAATCGGTGCTGGGTTTCAACTCTCAGATATTGAAAAATATATTGAATATCTTGTAGTACTCTCTTGATTGAGTCTTCAAATTATTGAATATCTCTGAAAGTGTTATTCAAAAACACAAGTTTAGGGCTTCCCTGGGGGCGCAGTGGTTGAGAGTCTGCCTGCCGATGCAGGGGACACGGGTTTGTGACCCGGTCCAGGAAGATCCCACATGCCACGGAGCAGCTAGGACCGTATTCCATGGCCGCTGAGCCTGCGCTTCCGGAGCCTGTGCTCCGCAACAGGAGAGGCCACAACAGTGAGAGACCCACTTACCACAAAAAAACAAAAAAAACACCAGTTTATGAGGTTACTGATTACCCTGTAAGCCAGAAAAAACAACAGTTGAGCATCACTCAATGATGTTTTTCTACACTAATAGCATATAGTTGGCAAAAAAAATGCCCCATAGTTCTGACACGAGAAACTCAGCAACACTAGAGTACATTAAATGGCTAGTAAAAAGAAACAAACAAACAAAAAAAAACAAAACAAAAAAACCCACAACTCTTTGACCACTATTGCATAATAGTGACCAACATATAGGCTCATCAGTGATAGTTTGTGCTTTTCCTAAGACTAGTGAAATATTAGACCTTGAGTACTAAATTTTCCTTAAAAATATGCTAACTATACTGTCTTTCAGTAGAAAGTCAACTGGCTTTAAAAGAAAAAAAAAAAAAACTACTGTTTCTTAAGCATACTAATGGACAGTTTTTAGAAAATCGACTCTTTGCTATGCTGTGTTAGTAACAATGACCAGCAAGAGTCATTGTTACATAAGAGAACATCCAGAAAATATAAAGTAATATTCCAAGGAGGGATTTGGGAACTGGAAGACTGTAACTTTAATAAAGTGCAAAAATAAGTAATCCTTTGTAACTCTTAATTACCTTAATTTGAATTTAATACTTTCCTTGGTGTCCTCATTCCTGCTAAAGTCTCTCAGAAGCTAAACTATATCATGACTAACAGTCTTATTCATGCGTTTCATGTGTTTTTATTGTGTGAATAAAGCCTTAAAATTCCTAATTAGATGAATACAGTCTTTCCAAGTGGTGAATTTGGAGTGACTCTTCTATTTAGATGGCATTATAATTCCTAATAATATTTTAGCCATAATCATCATATTACTCAATACCAGCCTGAGACTCTTTTTAGTAACATCAAATAGTCTAACTTTCCCAATTTTCTTTCCACATAAAAACATTTATATTTTTACTGCCAAACGTATTAGACCATGTATCTAAAACACTGCGTTTCTAGGACTGATGCCTGCATGTCATTATCATCTTGTGTCCTTGTCCCTAATAAATGTTTCCCTGTGGGAGCCACATGGCACTCAAAGCTGCCTGCAGTCTTTCCAGGAGACAAATAATTAGCCACGAAAATAATTCATTTCCAAAGGGAATTCACATTAGCTACATTTCTCATTCATCTCTCTATGAGAATGAATTTCATGTAAGTTAAGTCAAACTGCTTCAGTTAGCGCTTAATTCTGTGCTTCCTTTGACTGGTGGATAGGAGAATTTTAGGCATGAAGGATGGTCTTACTCTAGGATCAGCTGAATCCATCCAGGTTCATTGATCTTTTTCTTAATAACTATGTTAAAGTAAGCTACTTACATTGGATATTTAAAGACAAAGAACCCATTAGGTTTATTTACGGACCCATCATGTATAAAAGTGGTCAAATTAAATATATCAATATGAATTATAGGTGTAAGTAAACTCTCAGGTGATTTGATATTTTCCTCTCTTATCTATGATCTAATTTGGTGTCTAAATCTGTTTCATTTGCCCATTTTGTGAGGTTCTACATTTTGTTATTGATTCTACTGGCTAAATTTATCTCACCTTTTGTAGAGTTATTGTCAATGGTAGGATATGTTGGAGCCCTCATATACTTCATGATTGATTAAATATTTATTACTATTATTTCTAGATTTGTGGTTCTTGCTCAAATATTCAAGAACCAATTGATCTCCTATTTTTTTTTCTATCTTCCCTTTAAACTGTTCTTCTTCTTCTTCTTCTGCCCTATCCTTTGATATCTTTGTACCACACAATCTCTACCACCTGTAGTTCTTCCATTGCCATTGAATTCTTATATTCACCTCAGCTGCTTTGGGTTCTATATCTTGAACATGACCACATTTTTCCTTGCATCACTAGCTTCTTTGTTGGAAAATATTCTCTTTCCAATGCATTCAGATGCCTTGTGTCCTTCTGAAGTCTTGTCTCTCTCCTTCCATGTTGTTGGAGACATTTATCTAGCCCACAAGAAAATCTATTATTTGGATAGGAAACAGCTAACTTCTGTGTAGTCCCACAAGGAAGACAGTTCTTATCAAGAAGAAAAGAAAAACCTTTATTTATATGCTGTTTCTTTAAATCAAAGCAACCATATACCAAATACTGTTTGCAGTACCTCCAGTGTTCATTCTTGTAAGCAAATTCAGGATAGAATGGCTTGTATCCATGTCCTTTAAAGTTAGCAATGGTTGTGAGACCTGCCTTGGTCATGTCTAACTTCTGGGTATACCTTGAAGAGCCAGTGCAATAATTTTCCATGTAATCTTCTTCTCTGTTAATGCAATGGGGAACAGAACCACTCAAAATGGTAGCTTTTCCATGAGTTTAAACCATGGAGTGATGAGGATGACTTGGAGCAAAGGCTCCAATTAACCTGCAATCATAGAAAATTAAGATAAACACTAAAAAAAGAAAATTAAAATAACTCATAATGCAAACACCAGAGATAATCTTATCAATAATAGATCATATAAACTTCAGATTTATACAATCTCTCTTTGCGTGTGTGTGTGTGTGTGTGTGTGTGTGTATAGATATATATAGATACATATAGATATATCCATATATATATATATGTCCATACAAAGAATAATAACACTATGGCTTATTCTTTGATTTAATAGAAAAGTCTTTCCAAGAGAGAAAATATTCCTTTATAATGTAACATTAATAAAGTAAGGTCTTACATCATAGGAATATATTCTTTTATATTTTAATGATTATTTATTCTTGTTTTTTGTTTAAACCTATTTAGTTTTTTTTCAAACATTCGTGATAATAAACAACTTTGTTAAGCCTCCTAGCTTCAGAATATTTCTACAATACATAATTATTTCCTCTGAGGATAAATTTCTCCATGTAGAATTTCTGAGTCAATACATGTGCAAAATGATTTTTTGTTATATGTAAACATTTTTGAAAATCTAAAAATTTGCCCTTGTACTAACTGCCTGAGGCTTTTAAATTTTTCTACATTCTTACTAAAACAGGAATTGCTTTTTCTTAACTATTACCAATTTTGCTAATGAAAATAGTTTTAGATTTTTGAATGTATTTGCATTTGTTTAAAAGCTGGTTTAGTACATGCATCTTTATATTTTTATCTCTCATTTGTTTTGTACATTGTCTACTAGGTGTGATAGAACTACAAACATGTGTGTTATGTTTTGGCAAGTGTAATAGTGTTTATCACCATTTTCCTAGGGTGAGGCAGTAAGAGAAAAGCTTTATTCTTTTGAGAAAGAAATATTGGACTACTCTGGAAGTGGAGATAGTTAATCATATAATCTGTATGTCAACTTCTCCCTTTAGGCTATAAAATTAAGATACAATATAAATTGTGTTTCACTAAGGTATCTTTTAACTGTCTCTGAGATATTTTCTGAAGACAAAACTGTTTTACATTTTTATGATCGCTGGTAAAGTAGTGTCACATTTTTATTTGATCAAAACTAGAATCAAATTTATCAAAGCAAACTGAATTTGTTTGAACTGTTTATGACAAACTTGATTTGCTTTAATTTTTTAATAATTGAATTTTAGTAATGTCAAACTATTTTCTCTCTAGAGAACAGAACCACAACTCTAAAACTTCAACAGTGTCATATAATAAACTGAAAACTCTTTATTTTCACTATACAGTAAGCATAGGATCGAATCAGTTATCAGAATGTCTGATTTCTGACAATGAATTTTAGAATTCTAGGTGATAATTATCTGATTCCTTTTCTATCTAAGGATATAATTTGAAATAGAAAATGTGAGCTTGAGAAAGATAAACAGAAAATTAAGGTTAATTTGGGAAATTGCAAATGTACTTATTACAAAACTATTTTGAGAAAGACAAATGAAACAAAGCAATAGGTCATAAAAAATTGGTTTGAACCATTAATAGAAGAAAAGGGGTAGGAGACTCATATTATATGAAATGTAGCCAGATCTCAGATCACTATCTTGATCAAAGGATCTAATCAGGAGGTCAAAGTTAGTTTCAAAATAATTATTTACTTGAATTAATCAAATTCCACTAGTGGGAGATGGAGATGCAAAAATGTGTGTGTATATAAATAACTTTTTTTTTTTTTTTGCCTTTCTTCCCCAATCACTTTCTTTATTCAGCACAGCTAAGATAACACTTCTGTCATACTTTACATCCTTCAAAATCACTACCCTAGCCCTGGTCTAGTACATCTCTTTGGCTTTTTTACTTCATCTCCTTTTCTGTTGATTTTGTACTATAATGCTAGAAATATCTTGTCTCATTGGAAAGAACTTACATCAAATTAAGGTAGAAGAAGAAATTGATTTAGCCAAGCCATAATCCTCTTTGCAAGTGGATCACTGTGGCCATTAATAATGATTGTTCCAAATTAGCATACATTCCTTTAGTTGGGAAACAAAGTGAGAGTGCTACTTTATACCCAAGGAGATCTCTCAATATTGTCACATAGAAAGGTGGAATACATATTTTAGATTCTGTTTGAAAATCCAAAATATATTTCATACAAGGGCAATAGATCAGAATTAAAAATGAGAGCTAATAACTTCTCTAGTGTAAGAAAAAACTGTTAAGCAAACCAGAAACAAGTAGCTTAAGCTGGTAAGTTTCATCATTTGTTTTTATTACCTTATTAACTTTTCAATTTTAAAGCATCTATGGGAGAATGATATGTGAGAGTTAAGATAATTATGTAGAAAAATAACTAGAAATTTGGGAAAATATCATCATGCATGTGTTAGAAAGGAATAACAAGGGAAAAAACAAGCAACATGCAATTCTTAATAAACTAACATAAGTTTATTTCTCACTCTCTGGAGACCCTACAGCACGCTGGGCAACACTGGGCACCTGCTCTCTATATGCTGACTCAGATATCCAGACTACTTCTATTGTGGCTGCATCAACTCCATAAAGCCCAAAGCAGGGGAGTCCGAAGGGCATTTCCTTCCTTCATCATGAACATGAAGTTCATTTCTTCTGCTGATATTTCATTGAACAGACCTAATCATTTGGCCTCATCTAAATTCAAGAAGGTGATAAAGTATAGTTTTTTTAGTTTTGTTTTTTTGGCTTTAAAAAAAATTATTTTATTTTACTTTTTATACAGTGGGTTCTTATTAGTTATCTATTTTATACATATTTGTGTATATATGTCAATCCCAATCTCTGAATTCATCCAGGCACCACCATCCCCCCAACTTTCCCACCTTGAGGTCCATACGTTTGTTCTCTACATCTGTGTCTCTATTTCTGCCTTGCAAACTGGTTCATCTGTACCATTTTTCTAGATTCCACATATATGGGTTAATATACAATATTTCTTTTTCTGTTTCTGACTTACTTCACTCTGTATGACAGTCTCTAGGTCAATCTATGTCTCTACAAATGACCCAATTTTGTTCCTTTTTATGGCTGAGTAATATTCCATTGTATATACGTACTACATCTTCTTTATCCATTCATCTGTCGATGGACATTTAGGTTGCTTCCATGACCTGGCTATTGTAAATAGTGTTGCATTGAACATTGGATGCATGTGTCTTTTTGAATTATGGTTTTTCTCTGGGTATATACCCAGTAGTGGGATTGCTGGGTCATATGGTAGTTCGATTTTAAGCTTTTTAAGGAACTATAGCTTTTTGTGTGTAAAAGATGGATAAATATGAAATAGGTTGTGGAAGTATCCAGCACAATGTCTGACAAAATGGGATATACTATTTAATTACAATGAGGATTGATGCATTTATAAATATTTCAAATTTCCCTAAAATATATATATATATAATTATACAATATTATATAATTATACAATTATATAATTTTTCAACTATAAACACATGTAAATTAAGACACATACAATTAGAATATGTGTATAATTATATATGTAGTATATAGACAGAGATTGAAACACCCCTTTATTTTCTTTTCTCTATTTAATTTATTAAATATGAATATGAACAAATTCTGTATAACATTCTTTGATTTCTTTCTGGAAAATTGCCTTTCAAATATATAAAGGTCTACAAAAATTATAATTTTTGCAATCAATGGTCTACTTAATTCATTAATTTGTTCAGTTAATATTTACAAATATCTTTTTGCCAGACACTGTTCTGTTACAGAGGATTTAAAAATGGGGGAAAATTAGGAGTCCCCATGGAATCTACATTCTAGTAAGAGAAAGACATAAAACAGATGAGAAAAATCAGTAAAATATATAAGATGCTAAAAGTGCTAATGAGAGACATAAAACAAGTATTAGAGATAGAAGTACAGAGGTGGTAGAGGATGGAACTTAATGTTAAATAGCATGATGAGGGAAGACCTCTTCATTAAGCTGATTTCTGAGTAAAGAATTTAAGATAATGAGAAAGTAAGGCCATGTTGACGTCTATGGAGGGAGCATGCCAGAGAGACTAACAAGAAAAAAATACTCTGAGGCAGAACGTCGGGTCTGGCTGGAGCGGGGGCGGTGGGAGTCATAGAGTGAGGGGTCAGGCACATGGCAGCATAGTCTCTGTGATCTTGTGAGCCATGACAATGAGTTCGGCTTTTTGAGTTGGGAACTCATGGGAGTATTTTAAGCAGAAGAAGAGATCATATATATTCTCAGTCACTCTGGCTGCTGTGTGGAAACATATGTTAAAGAGGGTCAAGGGCAGAAGCAGAGAGATAGTCAAGAGCAAGAATCCAGATAAGGGATAAGCTCTTTCCAACTAGAGTGGTAGCAACGGAGGTGGTAAGAAATGGCCAGGTTGTTGATTCAGTTTGAAGGCAAATTCAAAAGGATTTGCTGACATGTCACATTTGGAATTTGAGAGGAAGTCTTGTTCACCTGAAAGAATAGAATTCCCCTTTAGGGAATTCTGTGAGAAAAGGGAAAGACTGTAAGGATAGGTTTGAGTCATAAAATCAAGAGTATTCTGTATGTTAAGTTTGGAATAAAATAACCAAGTTTAGGTGTTCAAAAAGCAACTAAATACACTAGTCTGCCATTTTGGGAGGAGAGAATTGCCCTGAAACTATAGTAATAGTATGAATTAATGTTTATATTGCACTGATTAGATGCCAGGAACTGTTTTTGTTATTATATTCATTATATTTATTTCATACAAATTTCCTATTAGAAGAGTACTATTATTATCAACATTTTACAATAAGGAAACTGAGACACAAAGTTAACTATTTGTTTCAGGGACTAATGGATAGTAATGTATAGCCAGAGTCTGTTTGTCTGTTAGCCCTGTTTACTGCTTCTATTGGTAACTAATCATCATAGAGTTAGTTTTCAAAGCCATAAAATGATGAGATCACCAAAAGTCAGGAGAGAATGGAAGAAGTTCAAAGACTGAGCCTTAGAACACTTCAGAATTAAGAGTTGAGAAAAATATCACCTCTGGAAGTGAAAAAAGAACATCTTATAAAAAAGAAAATAAGTAAGTCATGCTTTCTTGGAAGGAAAGACAGTGTTTCAAGGAGAGGGTGTGATCAATTATGTCAAAAAGTGCTGATAGGTCAAACAGGAAAGGTGCCAGATTGATTTTTGGATTTAGCAACATGGAGGACATTGAGAACATTTACAAGATCAGGTCTAGTGAAGGGACAAGAGCGAACTTCAGAGGGAGAGGAAGTGAAGATAGGGAATGTAGACAATATTTTTTAAAGTTATTTTATAAAGCAGAAAAGTAGGGATATACCTAGAAGGGGTAATAGGGTCAATAAAGGAATTTTTAGTTTGTTTGTTTGCTTTTAAGATTAGAATAATAAAACAATGTCTGCCCTCTCCAAAGGTAGAGTGTGTAAGTAGAGTGTATATACACAAATATAAAGAGGTGTTAGGATGGAGGAAATTATCATCCTATTTTGTTTGTTATCTCAGTGAATGAGAAGGATTCTTCATCTAAGAATTGATGTGAAAGCTGGGCAGCATGAGGTGAACCTCACTTATAATAGGAGCAATACAAATTAACACTACTCAGAGATGCCACTCACCATCTAACAGATGGGTTCAAATGGAAATGTTTGACGATATACTATGTTGGTGGAGGCTAGGAGGGAGACAAGCTCTCCAATACATTGCCAGTCAGAGTAAAAAATGGTACAATCCTGATAGAGAGGAATTTAGAAGTTTTTAGAAAAAGCATACACGTATTTAGCTTTTCACCCAGCAAACCCACTTCTAGGAAACATTACCAAAATTATGAAAAAGTTATTGCATTTTATTATTTATTGTGTAATTATAGAAGTTTGGAAACAATCCAAATGTGGGTAAACGTAGGACTAGCTGAAAAATTCATGGTTCAACATATGGCAAAACTTTGTACACGTAAAACTCTACAATGACTTGGAATGATCTACAGGTAGGATTGTAAAGGGAATAGGAAAATGTGCAGAGCAACAAATATTTTGTGCTAATTTTTCACAAAAGAGGGAGGGGGATGTGTATATGTACATAGACTCATATACATATATATTTGTTAAAAGAAAAGCTAGAAGGGTAAATAAAAATGAATACAAATGCTTACAATGGAAGTGGGAAGAGAAAGGTGTAGCAGGCAGAGACAGAATTGAGAACCCTCATAGCAATCTTTGTTACACAGTACTGATTTTGATAATTTATGTTTGTTTTACATGCTCAAAAAAATTGTATCAAAGGAAATATAGACAAACACACAGAGAAAGAGAATGACAATAGAGTATGCTGCCAAAGTTTGGATACTTAAAAGAAAAAATTGATAAATGTGTAAAAGTATGTTAATAGAATTTTATTTTGCATTTCTGTTATTATGGAAAAATTGAGCACTTTCTCATATGTATGTTTTTAAAATGTTTTTCTAATGTGATGTGATTATTTGTTCCTTTCACCAATTTTTCTGTCATGTTGGGGTCGTTTTGATTTTTAGGAGTTCTTTTTTATGTTAGGGATATTTGCCTTCTGTCTATGATATGAAGTGCAAATTTTTTACCACTTTGGTTTGTAATTTAGCTTACATTTGTTTGTTTGTGTGCTTATTATGAAACAAAATAATTCTATGTGTTGAAGTATATCAAACTTCTGCTTTTTTGCTTCAGAACTTTAATTCATACTTAGGAAAATTTTTCCCATGTCCAAAAAGGAAAGATTTTTCTTTTATTCTCTCTCTCTCTGTCTCTGTCTCTTCCTTTCCTTTCTACTTCCTTCCAAATGCCAAAGTAAAAGTTGTACCTGCCAAGGTTAAAAAGCAAGGCTGGGGCTTCCCTGGTGGTGCAGGGGTTGAAAGTCCGCCTGCTGATGCAGGGGACACGGGTTCATGCCCTGGTCCGGGAAGATCCCACATGCCGTGGAGCGGCTAAGCCTGTGAGCTATGGCCACTGAGTCTGTGCGTCTGGAGCCTGTGCTCCGCAACAGGAGAGGCCATAACAGTGAGAGGCCGGCGTACCGCAAAAAAAAAAAAAGCAAGGCTGACTTTATTCAAGGCTATTGTGATAGGGAAGAGATGATCATCTCCACTGAAACAAACAGCTGAAGTGTGTTTAAGAGCTGGGATGGGAGGATCCGGGGCCGTCTGCATTTGCTAATCATCCTTACCCAAAACGAAGGTAAACTTTTTCTTACTTTTATGACAGGAGGTAGTTTTACAACTTGGATCAAGGTGTCAAAGTAAGTTAGGCTCTTACCCTACCACAGAATCTGGGAGATATAGCCACGATCTTCCTTGATGATTACATTTCAAAGGGATGGTTCCCAGGTCTTTAGAAAGAGTCATGAACAGTAAAGCTGGCAAGAGGCGAGCCACAACTACTGAAGCCCATGTGCCACAACTACTGAAGCCCATGCACCTAGAGCCTGTGCTCTGCACCAAGAGAAGCCACCACAATGAGAAGCCTGCGTCTCACAACAAAGAGTAACCCCCGCTCACTGCAACTAGAGAAAGCCTGCGTGCAGCAGCGAAGACTCAATGCAGCCAAAAATTAAACAAATGAATAAATAAATAAACTTTAAAAAAAGGATTTATATCTCAAAGGAGCAGAGGGTGGATTTACAATTAAAAGTTTTCTAAAGAAAATATTCTAAGAAAAGAAATATCAGTGGTCTAGAGTAGGGAGGGAGGCTCTCTAAAGTTTAAGCAAGCTAAGGGGAATGTTAGGTTCCTCTTGGTCCTTTCCTTCCTTTCTTCCTTCCTTCCTTTTTTCCTTGCTTCCTTCTCTCCTTCCTTCCCTTTTTTTTTTTTTTCTTTCTTCGAACATTAGGTATTCAATCCTTTTGAAATTTATCTTGATGTGCAAATTGATAACTTTGGTTGCTACACTTGGTACTCAACTGCAATCTAAAGGCAGGTGACTGAGGGACTATATTAATGGAAGCTTTCTCAATAACCTCCATCAAATGAGCAGTGCTGATTTAAAAAGAAAGAAAGAAAGAAAGAAAGAAAGAAAGAAAGAAAGAAAGAAAGAAAGAAAGAAAGAAAGAAAGAAAGAAAGAAAGAAAGAAAGAAAGAAAGAAAGAAAAGAAAGAAAGAAAGAAAAAGAAAAGAAAAGAAAGAGTTTTCCATAAGAACAACAAGAAAAGAAAACTCAATTCCTCTTATTTTCATTTGAATCTTCATTTCTGTGAGATGTCTTTATTATATTCAGATAGCTATATAACCTTGAGATATATCTAAGAGATTTAAGACTCATTTTATCCCTTCATTCTTTATAGGTATCCAAACAAAAGAGGATGGATGGTTGAGTTTGTGAGTTTTTTAATATTTATTGAAAAATGTGGCAATTATACCAGTTGTGATTAATCAGTATTACCTTCTAGTTCTTCTTAGACTAAATGCTCAAAATTAATTGTAGTTATATTAGAACAAAATCTTCCATGTAACACAGAGAAGTAAGATATGCATTGTATAAGGCTATCCCAAATATACAAGATTTTAAAGAATGAAATAATTGAGCTCATTTTCAAGTTTTGAAATTTGCTTTCTCTCCTAAAAATCATTTCTGGCCTTGCTGCTAATATAATTATTAACAGAAATATCCAAAAATTAAATTATATATATATATATGTTTTTCATAAAGATCAATAAAATACATGAATAATTTAAATACAGAATTTATTTTTAAGTTGCTGAGAAACAAAATTGCTGAGAAGTCATAATACTGTACTTTTCATCTGTCCAACAATGAATAGAATAAAATTAATATGTAGTCAAAAACAGAAATAACAAGAAGATAAAAATATATCCATACATATAAAAACTTTGGCATTGTCTTTGTCTACAAATAAAAAAAAATAATATTCACATAATATGAAAAGCTCATGTGTATATATGTGTGTGTTTATGTTCAATGCTTTAAGAAAGAAAAAAAACAATGCAGGACATGCACAGAACACCTTTTTTAGCGTTTATAAATTACATATATTTAACCATATATTTAATGGACACAGAAGTCAAGGGAGCACTTACTAGCCAATTTTGAGATCATTTGAGCATCAGAAAGAGTAATGAACACAACTGATTGAAATGCATTGACTAAAAATGAAAAGAAAAAAAAAATCACTGTTCTAAATTAAAGCTGGATAAAGTGAAGTGCAACTTAATACAATGACTAATCCTTGACGTAATAGAATATAAATGGACACAAATCTTTTGCCCCTCCTTCCATCATGAAATGAAGTCTACTCCGTTTCCCTGAACCTAGGTTGGCCTTGTGAATTGCTTTGAACAATAGACTGCAGCAGATTCGAGGCAGTATCCGTTCCCAGGTAAGGGTTTAGGCTTGAATTTCAGTTTCCTCAGCCAAGAACCTTCGGCCTTTGCTCTTGGATCCCAACTGCTATATTATAAGAAAGTTCAGGCTACACTCCCAAATAATGAATGACCACGTGGAGAAAGGCCCTAAGATGTGAGAGGCCATTTTGTATATTCCAGTCTCAGCTAAACTCCCAGCTGAATGCAGCCATGAGTGAACGCAACCAGCGTCATGTACAGCAAATGTACCAACAAGCTGACTTTTGCCCGAATCTCAGACCAACAGAGTCGCGTGAAATAATAAATCATTATTATTTTTTTTTTTTAACATCTTTATTGGGGTATAATTGCTTTACAATGGTGTGTTAGTTTCTGATTTATAACAAAGTGAATCAGCTATACATATACATGTGCTCCCATGTGTCTTCCCTCTTGCGTCTCCCTCCCTCCCACTCTCCCCATCCCACCCCTCCAGGCTGTCCCAAAGCCCCGAGCTTATATCCCTGTGCCTTGCGGCTGCTTCCCCCTAGCTATCTACCTTACTAGGTTTGTTAGTGTGTATATGTCCATGACTCTCTCTCGCCCTGTCAAAACTCACCCTTCCCCCTCCCCATATCCTCAAGTCCGTTCTCCAGTAGGTCTGCGCCTCTATTCCTGTCTTATCCCTAGGTTCTTCATGACATTTTTTCCCCTTAAATTCCATATATATGTGTTAGCATACGGTATTTGTCTTTACCCGTCGCTGTGCACCACTCCGCGGTCCCGAAGCTCCCCCCTCCGCCTCCCGCAGTCTCCGCCCGCGGATGGGGCTTCCTAGTGTGTGGAAACTTTTCCTCCTTCACAGCTCCCTCCCACTGGTGCAGGTGCCGTCCTTATTCTTTTGTCTCTGTTTTTTCTTTTTTCTTTTGCCCTACCCAGGTACGTGGGGAGTTTCTTGCCTTTTGGGAGCTCTGAGGTCTTCTGCCAGCCTTCAGTAGGTGTTCTGTAGGAGTTGTTCCACGTGTAGATGTATTTCTGGTGTATCCGTGAGGAGGAAGGCGATCTCCACGTCTTACTCTTCCGCCATCTTCCCGCCGACCCATTATTGTTTTAAGCAACTAAAAATCTTTAGTGTAGCAAGATATAATGAAACATCTTGTGGTATCCTACACCAACAAACAAAAGCCAAACAGTTTTATGGGAGAGCCAATGTGTCAAAGTGTTAAGAATTGAGGATTCTAGGTGAAGATTGTGAAGATGTTCACTCTATTATTCTTTCAACTATTCTGAAGTTTTATTTTTTTCAAAATAAAGCAGTAGAAAATTAGGAATGAACAAATGAATAAATGAATAATAAATGAATATGTTGTAATGTTAGAGAACAGCTCTGAGTCCTCACATCTCATTTAAATTTGTACACTGTTCTCACCAAGCATTTCCTATTCCCTTTCCCTGATTTATTTTTTCATATAAAATTATTTTATATTTATGTGACAACCTAGATATTTTTATATATTGTTATCATATAGCATTTATTTACCACCCACCTACATGTTATCTGTATCCCTCACTCCTCCCTCACTATCCATCCCTCGTTCTGATTTCACTCTTGCTAGGTCATAAGCTCTAAGAAAAGAGATTTTTAATGTTTTGTTCATTGGTAAATCCCCAGAACTTAGCGCCTGGTATGTAGAAAGTGCTTAGTAAATACTTATAGAATTAGTGTATGCTGACATTAAAGAGTATATTTAATAGTAATAGCACCATTGTATTAGTAGAATAACAATGTATTCTAATATATTCAAAAATAATATAATAAATAATATTTACTTTTGAATGCCTATCGCATCTCAAAGATGTACTTTACATATATAATTTCTAATTAATAACACCTTCAAAAGCATATATCAAGTCCATTTTATAAATGAAGGAACAGAGATTTCAAGTTGCTCAAAGTCAATAGATAGCAGAAAGTTATCTAAGCACCAGTCTTCACTCTTCCAAGCAGCTTTCCTCAGTTCTTGTTCAGAGCTTGTTTTGTCTGGTTGGGAATTCTCATCTTCTCTGGGCTACTGAGCGTTGGGTGAGATTCATTAAGAGAGGTGGTGGAAAGAATCAGGCTGATTATAAAGAATCCAATTTGTAAAATTACAAAGGCATGTGAGGTTCGGAAATACATTATTAGTCACTACATATTTCTGCTTTTCACTTCAATTTTATTAAAACATGCTGAGTCAATAAAGGAATCAGAGTTTTAGAGCAAAAGTATATGACTTTTGTTTAACAATATTATGTACTGCCAATCTGATGTCCACTCAAGTTAGACATGACATATGACATATTCATTAGAGTCACTGGAATTCCTATGAACAAAACAGTTACAAAGAAAGAATCCTAGATGACAAATTAAGTAAAAAATAACAGAATTAATTGAGAGAAATTGGGCTATCTTGATTTCTTTTCAGCAAGAGAGATTAATCCTTGACAAAAGCAAAATGCTGTATTAAAATGTCTTAATTATTGGAGGCAGGACGATCACCTGGACCAAATAATCTGAAGAAATGCTCAAAAGTAACCAAGCTAGTTGAAATTTTAATCTTTAATTTTCATCAACAAATGTTATTTTTCAAAAATCTCCTTCTCCCATAAAGTGTATGTTGAAATTTCTGAAACAATCTACCAATTTACACATATAATAATAAATATTATTTCACTTATTTTACCTCATGCCAACACCCAGGACACTTTTGTTCATATATGTAATGTTTTACCTTCTAGTGAAGATAATGGAAGTGTGTTAAGACAGTGCTGGAAATTATTCATTTATCAGTATTACAGCAACAAAGGATGAAAATAAACAGAACTCTGATGAAAGTACATAGATACTGGAATAACTTAGGAGATCACCTTGCTAGATGTGATGAAATTGTTTTGGCAAATAAATGATGCTCTGGGATACATATCTATATCTATTTGTTCTATATCTAAATGTGAAGAGAAATTTACAGTTAGTGGGCTGGGGGGAGAGTCAAAATTATCAAAGTTGTAGACATAAGGATTAAAAGTAATATGGTATCCTCTATGATACAATAACAGAAAAAGGATATTACGTTAAAAACTAAAGAAATTTGAAGAAACTATATATTTTACTTAATAATAATTTATTAATATAAATCCATGAGTTGTGACAAAGGTAACATACTAATGTAAGATATTAATAATAGGAAACTGGGAATGGAGTATATGTAAACTTTCTGTACTTCACAACTTGACAGCATTTTGGAAATCCAAAAATATTCTTATAAAAAGTTGTTGAAAAGAAAACAGAAACAAAAAACATGCAATGCTTTCATCGCCTAGTCAGGTGTGTTTGTATTTAGTGGTTGCTATCTTTGATGTGTTTTTACTTAACAAGAATTGCAATTGTATCTTAGGGGAAAATGTAATGTAAATGTTAAAACATAATTAATGCCTATTTAAAATCTTGATTTCTCTTTGATTAGAGAAAACACACAATTTCTCTGTTGCCGCATAAGAAAGAAAACGGTGCTTTCTCCAGATCCAGTTATACAGTTGACCTAGCATTAACTGTTGAAAAGAAATGGAAGAATCATATTTTAACACAGCCTTAAAAAGTAGAGGTATTCTTTGCCTGCTCACAAATCTTTAGCTCCCAGATCTGTTAAGGAGAAAATGAAATGTAATTATAACCTCTGATTTTGATTTTAATAAATAATTATGTAATATTATAACTGTAATGCAATTATATTAATCTGGTGTGTTTTTTAAATATAAATTTATTTGTTTACTTTTGGTTACATTGGGTCTTCGTTGCTGCACACGGGCTTTCTCTAGTTGCGGTGAGCGGGGTCTACTCTTCATTGCGGTGCATGAGCTTCTCATTGCAGTGGCTTCTCTTGTTGTGGAGCATGAGCTCTAGGTGTGCAGGCTTCAGTAGTTGTGGCTTGCAGGCTCTAGAGTACAGGCTCAGTAGTTGTGGCGCATGGGCTTAGTTGCTCCATGGCATGTGGGATCTTCCTGGACCAGAGCTCGAACCCGTGTCACCTGCATTGGCAGGCTGATTCTTAACCACTGCTCCATGAGGGAAGCCCCATTCTGGTGTGGTCTTATTTTTTATTTTATTTTTTCTGTTAAAGAAGAGTTGAGGCATGCAATATGAAAATATTTTGGTTAAAAAATCAGTTATAGTTAACATGTTTCATAATTGCTTGAGAAAATTCTGTGCACCTTTCATTACTTAAATAGTCAGAATATTTTATGTCACTATACCCCTGTTTTTGCAAGAGTGTCAACGCGGGGGGGACCTTGAAGATGGCGGAAGAGTAAGACGCGGAGATCGCCTTCCTCCCCACGGATACACATAATTGAGGTCAAAAATGGTGTTAACACAATTCTAGAACATTTTTGCTATTTATGTGTCTTTAGGCTATTGATTTAAATTTTACCCAATATAGTTTTCTCATCTGCTAATGGCAATAACATTCTCTACCTCATAGAATGTTATGAGATTAAATTAGATCATGTAAATATAGCGAATTATACTCTAGAGAGAAGCATTAAATTGATTATTTTTTCTGGTTTTGGACTGCCTTTTCCCTTTATAGTGAAAAGGGGAAATTGAAATTCAGAATATAAACAATTACTATAATAATAACAAATGGTTCTGACATTTATATTATAGAATTAAAATAATTTCTGATGTAGGTTTACTTCAACCTTTCACATTATCTTCATTGTTTGATTTAGTCGATGGCAGAGCTTTTTGTTCCAGTGAAACACCTTCTATTCTCTTATAACCAAGCAGAAGTCATGCCTGATTTACTGCAAATGAGATTTAGGCTTTTGGTATGTAAAAATTAACATGTTTTACTTTGAAAAAAACACACCAATATTTACTATGCATCACCATACAGTATCTGTAATATAATATATACAGTAAAGATAGATGGATACAGGTAGATAGATGGAAGAAGGAAGGAAAGAAGGAAGAAAAGAAAAGAAAGAAAGAAAGAAAGAAAGAAAGAAAGAAAGAAAGAAAGAAAGAAAGAAAGAAAGAAAGAAAGAAAGAAAGAAAGAAAGAAAGAAAGAAGGAAAGAAAGAAAGAACAAAAGAAAGAAGGAGAGAGAGAGAGAGAAAGGAAGAAAGAGAGACAGAAAGAAAAATTCAATCAACTGTATATTTTTTCTTATGCATGCAATTCTGTCTGTGTGTGCATTTCTGTATGGATAATTATGTACTAAGTATAAGTAAGCAAGTTACTCCCTGTATTTGTGAACTTTATCCCTAATTGTATTATTGATGAAAGTAAACCTTTGGGAAAAAAATCACTTTGGCATTTGGGATTCCTACGGAGAGAATAGGGATTAAAGAATATACTTACAGAAAAGGAAGTAAGAACAATTAGTAATTATAGCTTATGAATATTTACAAATTAAAGCTACTTTTAGACCTAGAGACTTATCATAAAAATGTTTACTATGCAGAAGATGTTCCTTTCAAAAAAATACTATTAAACAAGAATCATTCTGTACCATGTTTAGAATCCAATATTTTAAATTACTTTAAGACAGGTCTGTCATAAGATTTCCTTCTAGAGATTTTGTATAAATAACCAATTTATCTGTTTTGTAAAGTGTGAGGCCTAGTGTTGATAATCATTGAGATTGTTTCTCTGAGTATTTAAATGATTCATTTGAAGGAGGTGAGGTTCTTTGGGGGAAATTTTATTAACTTTTCCAGGAGCCAAGAGTATCATTTAACAAATGGTTACTGTCTCTTCCCATCAAAAATGGCCCATTACAACCAAGTCATGTATCATATGTCAGGTAAATCATATGTTGATTGAGCTGGAAAGATTAAAAACCTTTCCAGAAGAGGATAAAATGAAGCAGTAAACAACTGATATTAAAAAATGAAGTCTACTGCCATCCTGTAGTGCTTAGTAAGTCATTAGCTCATGTTCACTTCACATTAACTGACTTCACATCAGTATACTACCATATTTCACAGCATTTATCAATCCACAAAAAGAATTAAAGCAGTAAGAAATGTGCTTTTCATTGTCGAACAGAAGAGCCAATTACAACTTCTAGAAAATCCCTGTCGAAGTCAACAAAGTGCAAAGCAAGCAAAAAAGTCACTTTTCCAGGGTATGCCTTTTCAGCAAGATTTGACAACTTGCAAAAAATTATCTGAAATGGTGATCACAATCATTATGTGTCTATCACACAAGTGCTAAATGGATGTGTACTACATGCATCCTATAAGAATAAGGAAGACATTTTAAGAATATTGGATTCAAATGATTTCAGTGTCCTTGTAACCTCATAAGCAGATATTCAAGACAGTCCTATCTTTTAACTTAACCTATACAAACAAAAGTACATTAGAATTGTTTATCATTTTCAACTTCTATAGGATATTCATCTATATTGAACAAAAATTTATTTTTTTTAAAGCACATACACCTGAAGCAATTAAGAAACTCTAAAATTCCACAATTTCTGGAAAATGGAGTCCTTGATGACTTAGAATCTAATATTTATCATGTATATTATATAACAAGTTGGGTCACTGAAATTCAGCAATAACCATTTTAAGTTATGTTTTCTATAGATACCATCAGAAGCATGGGTTTGATTACACATTCCTGATTCTAATAGCTTTTTGTTTTTTTGGAAACAGTAATTAATCAGTTAACAATTAACTTAAATAGAAACAATGGAAATCTAGATATCTAAGTTGCATTTCAATTTTAAACATCTATGGTTCTAATTTTTTAATGAAATCCTTTGCTTTTCATGATTTTGAAGAAGACCTCTTTGGCCAAGTCAAATTTTACAGTTTTGGGAAAAGTCCTTTGAAGGACTTATAGAACAAGAAACAGATAATGGTGGTTTATGACAGCACTTTATGAAGCTAGAATGAGTATAACTATGTAACAACTCAGCTATAAGTTTAGAAAGATATCATCAAACTGACTTAACACTATTGTATACCAAAGGAGAGTCCCAAAAGTAAAGGTATATTTGTGTCAGTTGTAACCAAAATACCTTTTTAGAACTGGTTATAATAAATTTTAATCAGAAATATTTAAATTCATCTCACATAGATATAGATTTCCACAATCAAATAAAACATGATTTGTCATACAGTGATTTGTTCTACTATCTCAGAAATCTTAAAGAAAATGACAACCCAGTAGCAACAAGCACCCAGATCTTGGTTTCTAATATCATTTCCAGCAAAAGGAACCAAGAGCCCTTGGAGTAGCATCTGATTCTAGGCTGGGACAAGAAATATACAAGAGTGTGCAGAATTTTGTAGTGCCATAAAGTAAAAAAGTGCTAAAGAAAAAAAGTGGATGAGGGTATGTCAAGGGAGCACATGAGCCATCTGAAATAGGTAACAATAGAAAAAGCTGAAGATTTTGAGCAACAAAATGAAAAAAAATGGTATTGGATTATAATCCAAAGTATAAAATACATATCCATGAGTCCATTCTGGTAAAAACTAAGGTTTGAATAAATTAATAGATGGAAGAGAAGAGATAAATCCTCCATGCATTTATGTTGCTACTCCACCCTCAAGGAGAGGGAGCTTCCTTACATTACTGAGGTCTGCACATAGGGACTTCCAAAGAATATAGTAGAGAAAGGAGGAAGAGAAAAAAATGACTTTACAGTGAATAAGCCTGACAACACTGCCTTAGTGTATATCAACTGTCAGAAATCATGTTAATAAGATGTAGACATGATATCATATGATGAAAATGGTGCTTTACCTTGTAACTTTTTTCCCTAAAGCCTGTAGCCTCAGTTTTATCATGAGAAGGACATCAACCAAATTCCAATAGTGGAGATCCTACAGAATGCTTGACTGTTACTCCTCAAAGCTGTCCAAGTCATCAAAAATGAGGAAAGTCTGAGAAATTGCTACAATAAAGAGGGGCCTAAGGAAACATGACAACTAAATGTAATGTGGTATCCTGAATAGGACTCTAGAGCAGAAAAATCACATTAGGTAAAATCCAAAAGAATATGAATAAAGTAATGACTTCAGTTAATAATAATGTATTGTTATTATTTTATAATTGTATCAAAATAGCATATTAAAATAAAATAATAATAAGGAGAACTGGATGCAGGACATATGGAAACTCTGTACTATCTTCTCACTTTTTCTGTAAATCTCAAACTGTTTTAAAAAATTAAATATTAAAAGTGGAAATATAATAATGTGTGAAAATTTTCAGCCTAGGTGCTTCATAAATATAAGCTAATAAGTCTAGAGATTTCTGATGTTCTGCCTTGTATAGTTACAGTGCATAATCTTGAGAATATTGGTACCATAAAAAATGTCTAAGTTTGGGAATGACTAGATAAAGGATATAATTTAATAATTCTTGTCTTATTCTACATGAACTGGATTAATTTCATTAATCTATCAAGTAAAGCCTGAACACTTTTGGTTAACTCTGCTCCATCATCAAATCTCATTTAAATAATAGTAAATGCTTACAAAGTTAAAGAGATCAGTAACTAGGAAATTGGAGCAGGGCAGTCTGTTCAAAGTTTTGACAAAACTATACAAATCTTGGAGATAAATGGCAGAATTTTCATTTGAGCAGATAAATATGGAGGCTGAGAATAGAGAGTACCTCTACCTTTCTAGTCAGCAGGTAACAGAAGCAGGAGAGAAAGGCAGCAGAAATCTGTTTTTTTTAAAAAAAACTGTTTAAAAGTAAATGATTATTAATAAAATTGACTCTGCTTATGGAATTTCTATACTGACCACATCTTCCCTCAAAAGCAGAACAGTTGCATCTGCTTTATTTCTTTTATTCATACCAAAACTTGAGGAATGCTCTCTGCTCTTTTATTCATACCAAAACTTGAGGAATGCTCTCTGACCCTGTAAAATCATAATAAGTATAAACTGCCATAGAACTTGAGTTTCCAGTGTGACTATCAGGGTCATAGAGCAAGGCCCCTATATTTTGCCTTAGGGTGGGGGAAGCAAGAGTGGGCCTGCTAGCTTGTTCCTCTACCATTCCCCTACTGTTAATTCTTTCCAATTGAGAGCCTCACCCACATACACAAAGCACATAGGTATACCTCATTTTCATCTAGGAAGTCCATTGATGAAATGGTTCTACAAAATGGCAACTAAGACAACTGCTTAGATGAATCAACATGGTCCTTCATTTAGAATGATATGAAGGTGTGAGAAGGAAAAAGCACAGAACAGAATAACAAATAATGAACAATGTTCAAATACAACAGGAACAAACAAAAGAATTACAACTGACTCTCAAGGACACACAGGTAAGTCAAGGCCCACAAAATTAACTTACATTTCCTATTTTCCTACTTAGTTTCTGCAGATATTTGAGGAGAAGTTGGTAAAGGGAAACATTCACTTTCATATAATGCTAGTGGTAATGAATACTGATGCAACCAGTGGGAGCAGTATTATTGCATAAATGTTGACCCCTTGACCCAGAAGTTATACTTGTAGGAATCTCTCCCAAAGACGTATGAGAAAAGCATGAAGTGACACAATCACAAAACTATCTATTATATTTGTAATTGCAAAAGACTTGAAACAGCCCAGACACCCCATAATTGGGGAAATCCAAATGAACTGCATTTATTACTTACAAAGAAATGTATGAGAAAAGTAAAATGGAAGAGCTCTCCACTCTTCTGTAGTAGTCTTCAGGACATATTGTTAAGTCAAAAAAAAAAAATATCAAGTTTTAGCAGAATATATATACATATATATAATGTAAACCTTGTGTAATAAATTCTATATATGGAAGAATATGTGTGTTATGTGTGTGTTTGTATATATGTAAACATATTTTAAAAATGATAAAAGGAAAATGAAAAATTAATGCCAATAGAGAGAAAAAGAAAGCATGAGGATGGTGGTAAGAATGGAAGGTAAACCTCTCGATTTTATAATTTTAACTTGGGAACCAAATAGTTATTTACCTAATTAAAATGACTTAAAAAAATCAAGCCAATCCATAATAGTAGTTTTAAAAACTAATTTAAAAGAAAAAACAAATTTACCCACACATATATGCAGTTGGTGACATATTCACACAAGGAAGATTTAATTCTATTGATTATTAACCATGACATTTTGATAGCATATATCTAGTTAGAGTCATTCTAGGGGAAAAAATAACACAAAGAAATCTTAAGTTGATATTGTATTAAAAACCAAATAAAGAATTACATTAAGGTCATTAGGAATCAAAATTTTCAACATTTGAGAAAAATGCAAATATAAAATCAAAGAAATTAAGTAAAAATCATATGATTTTTAACTTGAATTAGAAACATCACTATGTACTCATAGTTCATTTTTTTCTTTCTGAAAACAAAAACAAAACAAAAAATAACAAATTTCCAACTCTTTCAACTAAGTAGCTATAAAGCAATGATAAGTTAGTAAGAATGAACATCAGTAGTGTCCAGATTGTGGTTTGTAAATATTATTTACCATGAAATGAACTAAGACTTCTTTGAGAATGATCTGATTCCAGATCTGGGCAGGAAATATACAAGATAAGCTTGAGACATATGGTTGTGCCTAAAAGCAAAGGAAACTAATACCCTAGTATTCTATCTAAGGGGCAAAGAAACAAATTTGAAGGACCTAAAGATACATAATTTGAGCATAAAAAAGATTAATGAGTGTAATTGAAACATATCAAGTATATAAAAGATCAATGAGTTTTTAATGACACTCCCCATTGTTGATTGTTAAGACACCAACTTATTACTTTTTTTTTTTTCGCTACACGAGCCTCTCACTGTTGTAGCATCTCCCATTGCAGAGCACAGGCTCTGGACGCACAGGTTCAGCGGCCATGGCTCACGGGCCTAGCCGTTCCGCGGCACATGGTATCTTCCCGGACCAGGGCACGAACCCATGTCCCCTACATCGGCAGTCGTACTCTCAACCAGTGCGCCACCAGGGAAGCCCCCAACTTATTACTTTTAAGAATTAATAAATTAAGAAAAAGAATCAAGGATTTGTCATGTTCTACATTTACTATCTGCTGTAGCCAAGTAGTTGGTCTGGGAAATTTCTGCTTCAGATCATCAGTAATTTATCATAGCTATTAAATGTAGAACAAATAATATAATTAGAGAACCAACATTTTGCCACTCTTCAGGAAATAATGAGACCATGTTCCTCTATGGCTACTATGGCCATCAGTTGAAAGTTTGATGTGGAACTTTATAACAGAAGAATCAATGACAGTATGAAGGTGGATGTTATAATAGATAAATCAGTCAAGCAATACCTGAAATCACTGATTAATTTTAGCATCACACACAAACAAAAAATGGGACTATCAGACATCATGGGCATGGTGATATGGTAGAATTAGAAACACACAATACTCTAGGTAGCTCATAATTTTTTAGGTAGTCTTCTTTATTAAAACATATTTCCATATATTCTAGATTTCTTTCTTGCTAGACCATTGACTAATACAGGCAGGGTTAATATCACTAGCCCCAAGAAATTGTCTTTCAAGATAAAATTCATACCCTGAATTACAATTCTATTACATGTGATGAATTCAATGCAACCTCCTTGCTTGAGAAAAATGGCTCATTAGTAATCTTTGAGATGTATAATCACAATTATTCAAGTTATTACCAGTTGTAGGGATAAATGGGGTCACAACTAGAAGCCAGAATTTCAGTGGTCAACTTGCATTTATTTGCTATAATATTGAAACTGCTAAAAAGACTGTAGTGTGTGCTAGCTCTTTCTGACTGTTGGGAGGCATATAAAAAGAAAATAAATAACTCTAAAGCCTCAAACTCCCAACCCAAGACAAGGATGGAAGTAGAAAGCTTTCATGGCAGCATTGTAAAATATAATCTCTTCTTGAAACAGGTTGGCAGAAATGGCTGAAAATGAAATGACAAACGTGATGTTGAGTGTAGCAAAGTTGTAATGATAAAGGCATAACTTCACTGAAGTTCATATGCTAAGGTTATGATACTGATTTTGAAGAATTAAGAGACTGATACTTGTATTTGGGACATTAGGACTGAGATAGACTAAAATTAAGCTAAAAATCATCTTGAACATTCCATGCATCTGAAAGCAATCCCTTCTTCCTTTCTGAAGAAACAGTCTTCTCTGACATAATGACCTTTCAAGGATTTCATCAGGAGCAGGTGACCCATTACTCACAGCATTTGCCAATTCAACTCGAGATGTCCCACCACCCATCATTGCCTCATATCTCCTAATGAAGGTTAATTTTGACACCGTTCAGAGGAAAATTGCAATGTCAGCTCTAGGAGGAGGTAGATTATTCCAAGAATTATAGGATCTTGAGAGTTTGTTTCAACAGCATTCTAGTGTGGAAATAGGTTTTATAGACATTAGACCCAAGAAAATGAAATATAAGACTGGGTCAGACAATCAGCCTGGACTTGGAATTTAATGTGTAAGCAAGTGAGAATGACTCTAACAATTTACTTGTTTAATTAATTGAGGCTTAGATTCCAAAGTGGCTCTTTAAAGCATTTGGAGCAACAGGAACTCTATTCCTTGCTGGTAGGAATACAAAATGGTACAGCCATTTTGAAAGGCAGTTTGGCAGTTTCTTACAAAATTAACATAATCTTACCATACAGCAATCTAATTTGTCTACACAAAATCCTTCACAGGAATGTTTATAGCAGCTTTATTTATAATTGCCCAAACTTCGAAGCAACCAAGCTATCTTTCTGTATTTGAATAGACAAACTGTGGTACATGAAGACAATGGACTATTATTCAACAATAAAAGGAAATGAGCTGTAGAGTCACTAAAAGACATGGAAGAAATTTAAGTGCACATTAGGTGAACAAAGCAAATCTGAAAATGTTATTTACTGTATGATTCCAATGATATGACATTCCAGAAAAGGCAAAACTATGGAGACAGTAAAAAGATCAGTAGTTGCCACAGGTGTGGATGAGAAAGGGATGAAAAAGTGGAGCAAAGAGGATTTTTACGGCAGTGAAAATACTCTCTGTGATCCTATAATGGTGGATACGTGTCATTTGTCTGAACCCATAGAATGTACAGCACCAAGAATGAACTCTAATATAAACTATGGACTTTGGGTGATAATAATGTGTTAATGTAGGTTTATCAATTGTAACAGATGTACCATCTTGTAGGAGTTGTTGATAATGGGAGAGGGTATGTATGTGTGGAGTCAGGGAGTAAATGGGGAATTTCTGTACCTTTCTCTTAATATTGCTGTGAATCTAAAACTATTTAAAAAAAAATAATAAGGCCTTTAAAAATATATGGCCTTCCAGTTAATGAATCTGAGATGTCAGAACTTCCCTGGAAACTAATATTAATGCTTTGGAGGACAAAAACAGTCTTTGAAAAACTTTTAGGCAGTTGTTTTCTTTAGACTGGGATGAAGGTGAGGTATGATACTATAGAACCATGTTCTCTGATTTCCATGGGGCTCTTAGAGTGACAAAGGGAAGGGGGAATTCCTTACTTGTCAGAAACTGTCACAGTTGCCTTTTATAAGGCCACAGTTACCTTGTAGGTATGATAACAAGTGCAATAATAATGGCTTTCTTTAAAATAATTAGAAAAATAGAAACTAAATATTTGGTTAATTGTAAAGAGAAGATTTTTGTGTAATTTTTACTCCTGTATCTATGCAATTTTTTATTATATGAAAGAACGTATAATATATACTTAATTAATTATTGTTTTAGATTTTTTTTGATGTGGACCATTTTAAAAGTCTTTATTGAATTTGTTACAATACTGCTTCTGTTTTATGGTTTGGTTTTCGGGCCATTAGGCTTGTGGGATCTTAGCTCCCTGACCAGAGATTGAACCCTCACCCCCTACATTGGAAGGCAAAGTCTTAACCACTGGACTCCCAGGGCAGTCCCTATACTTAATTTCTTAAGTGCATCATACAGTATTGTCAAGTATCAGTACAATGTTGTACAGCAAATATCCAGCACTTTTTCTTTCTTTCTTTTTTTTTTTAAACATCTTTATTGGGGTATAATTGCTTTACAATGGTGTGTTAGTTTCTGCTTTATAACAAAGTGAATCAGCTATACATATACATATGTTCCCATATGTCTTCCCTCTTGCACCTCCCTCCCTCCCACTCTCCCCATCCCACCCCTCCAGGCTGTCCCAAAGCCCCGAGCTAATATCCCTGTGCCTTGCGGCTGCTAGGAAAAGGGGAAAAAAATCACAGATCTCGCTCCTAAATTCCACCTCTTCAATTTGGGATCACTCCGTGTCTATTCAGGTATTCCACCACGCGGGGCACATCAAGTTGATTGTGGAGCTTCAATCCGCCACCTCCGCGGCTGCCGGGAGAGACCTCCCCCTCTCCTCCCTGCTCTCACAGCTCACAGGAGCTCAGCTTTGTACCCCGCCCTGCCCCTGCGGCAGGTCGCTGGAGGGCGTCTGTTTTTTGCTCAGACAGGATGGGGTTAAAGGAGCCGCTGATTCGGGAGCTCCGGCTCACTCAGGCTGG
>NW_020175414.1:3938050-3953634 GCF_003031525.2 Neophocaena asiaeorientalis asiaeorientalis
GGCGGGTGAGCAGACAAGCCTCTCGGGTTGGTGAGTGCTGGTCGGCACCGATCGTCTGTGCAGGAATCTCCCCGCTTTGCCCTCCGCACCCGTCGCTGTGCACTACTCCGCGGTCCCGAAGCTCCCCCCTCTGCCTCCTGCAGTCTCCGCCCGCGGAGGGGCTTCCTAGTGTGTGGAAACTTTTCCTCCTTCACAGCTCCCTCCCACTGGTGCAGGTGCTTTTGGGAGCGCTGAGGTCTTCTGCCAGCTTTCAGTAGGTGTTCTGTAGGAGTTGTTCCACATGTAGATGTATTTCTGGTGTATCCGTGAGGAGGAAGGCGATCTCCACGTCTTACTCTTCCGCCATCTTCCCCCGTCCCCCTCCAGCACTTTTTCATCTTGAATTATTTATACTCAATATCCTTTGAACAGCATCTCCTCATTTCCCTCACCCTTCAGCCCTAGGTAATCTCCATTCTACTTTTTACTCCTATGAATTTTACTATATTAGGTGCACCATATAGGTGCAGTTTATCATTCTATTCCTTGCCTATTTCACTTAGCATACTGTTCTCAAGGCTCGACAGTTCTGTAGCATATGACAAGATTTCCTTCTTTTTTATGGCTTAATAATATTCCATTGAATGTATATACTGTATTTTCTTTAGTCATTCATCCATTGACGGACACTTGGTGCATTATCTTAGAGGCAATGCTTCAGTTTTCACCATTGAGTATAATGTTAATATCCTTCTATTCCTAGTTTGTTGAGTATTTTTATCATGAAAGAGTACTGAATTTTATCAAATGCCTTCTCTGTAAGTTTTATGATGATCATGTGATTTTTATCTTTCCTTCTGTTAATGTGGCATATCACATTGACCAATTTTTGAATATTGAGCCATTCTTATATCCCAGGGACAAATCTCATTTGGTCATGATCATTTTAATGTGCTGTTGAATTTGGTTTTCCTGTATTTTGTTGAGGATTTTGAATCTATATTCATCAGAAATATTGGCCAACAGTTTTCTTGTTATGTCTTTTTTCTGTCTTTGATGTCAAGGTAATACCCGGTCCATAAGATATACTTAGAAATGTTCATGCCTCTTCAACTTTTGGGGAAAAATTTGAGAAAGATTGATGTTAAGTCTTCTTTATATATTTGGTGGAATTCAGCCATGAAGTCCTCTGGTCCTGGGCGTTTTTTTGTTGGGAGATTGTTGACTACTGACTCAATCTCTTTACCAGTCATAAATCTGTTGAGATTTTCTATTTCTTCCTGATTCAGTCTTGGTAGATGGTATGTTTCTGGGAGTTCATCTATTTCTTTTAGGTTATCTAATTCCTTGTCATGTAATTATTCATCAGAGTCTCATGATCCTTTGTGTTTCTGCAAATTTTATCCCATGTGTAGATTCATGTGACCACTATCACAATCAATATACAGAATACTTCTATCACAAGGATTACTCATGCTACCCTTTTAGAGCCACAGCTACTTGTCTCCCCATCTTTTCCCTCTAACCACTAGCAAGCACTAATCTATTCTGCATCTCTATAATTTTGTTATTTTGAGAATGCTATATAAAATATATCAAAAATTATGGTGACTTTTTTGGATTTTTTTTATTCAATATAATTTCCTTGAGTTACATCCCAGTTGTTACATATATCAATTGTCCATTTCTCTTTATTTTTTAAAATTAATTAGCTAATTTATTTATTTTTGGCTGCATTGCATCTTCGTCGCCGTGCACAGGCTTTCTCTAGTTGCGGTGAGCAGGGACTACTCTTCGTTGCAGTATGCAGGCTTCTTATTGTGGTGGCTTCTCTTGTTGCAGAGCATGGGCTCTAGGTGCGTGGGCTTCAGTAGTTGTGGCGCACGGGCTTAGTTGCTCTGCAGCATGTGGGATCTTCCCGGACCAGGGCTCAAACCCGTGTCCTATGCATTGGCAGACAGATTCTTAACCACTGCGCTACCAGGGAAGCCCATTTCTCTTTATTGTTGATTAATATTCCATGCTATGGATGTACCACTGTTTGTTTTACCATTCACCCATTGAAGAACATTTTAGTTTTTTCTAGTTTAGGGCTATTGTGAATAAAGCTGCTGTGAACATTGATATACAGATTTTTATGTGAATATAAACTTTCATTTCCCTGGAATAAATGCCCAAGAATGAAATTACTGGATTGTATCTTAGTTACATGTTTGGTTTTGTATGAAATTACCACACTATTTTCCAGAGCAGGTGTATTATTTTATGTTCCCATCAGCAGGGTATGCGTGATCCAGCTCTTCAATATCCTCTTCAGCATTTGTTGTTAACGCTATTTTAAAATTTTATTTTAGCCATTCTGATAAGTTTGTAGTGATGTCTTATTGTGGTTTTAATTGTATTTTTCTAATGTATTCTGTTCCACTGATCTATGTTCTACTCCTCCACCAATACAAAACAATCTTCATTATTATAGCTATATAATAAGCCTTAACAGTGGGGAGATTCAGTCCTCCAAATTGATTCTTCTCTTTCAGAATTGTTTTAGATATGCTATGTCCTTTGCCTTATCATATAGTGTTTATAATAAACTTGTCTGTGTCTAAAAAAACCTGGCTAAACTTTTGATAAGAATTGCAGTAAGTCTAAATATTAAATTTGGAAAAATGGAGATTTCTGTCCTCTTATTAGTCTTCTAATCCATGAATTTCCCTTCCTTTGTATTCATGTTTCATTAATTTATGCTACTTTCAAAACTTTAATTAAAATGTTTATTAAATTATTTTTATAGTTCTGACTTTATTATTAGCTGAAACTTCTAAACTTCTAATCATATTGCTATTTTGCCAGTACCACAAATGTCACATGTACAATTAAAAAATGTCCGAGTGGAGAGGCAGGGTAGGAGGATGCTGAGATCACCTCTCTCATGAATGCATCAAAAATCCACAACTACATGTGGAGCAACTCTCACCAAAAACAACCTGGAAACTGGCAGAATGGCTCTTCTACAACTTCGGCCATAAAGAAAGATGCACACAGAGTCTGATAGGAAGGGAGGAGGAGTGATCTATGATCTGGTAAAGAACCTCACCCCTGGTGGGGGACCCAGAAGAGGAAGGGGATACCAGGGGCTTAAGGACCATTGCTGAGCAGTGAGGGGTTCAAGCCACATATTAGGTACCCCAGCCCTGGGGTCGGACACCAGGAAGATGAGTCACCTTAGCTGGTATAAAAAAACAGTAGGGCTTACTGGAGGGCTGTAGGAAACCAAGACTCTGCTCTTGAAGAGCATGTGGACACACTTGCTTACTCCTCTTCACAGTGTAGACAGCAGATTAAAAACCATCTGGAGCTCTGGCTGGCTTGCTGGGACCACGCCAGTGCACTTCCCAGTCCACATCAGATATCTGGTCTAGCTCCTCTTGTTCTAGTGCTGCTCTCCACTAAGGCAGAGGCTGCCATTGCTAGAGAGAGTGCACACACTTAGAGGGAATTGAACCAGCTCAGACCTGACACTGCCTCTGATAAGTGCAGCGGCAGCCATTGCCAGAGGGAACACACTTGCCCATTTTTAGGTTGAGAAAAACTATCTCCAGGATAGAGACTGACATTGCCTGCAGGAGTGAAACCAACATAGTATCGTGGCATCAACACCTCCAGTACCCAATCTAGTATCTAACAAAAGTGCACACAATGAGGGCAAAATGGAAACCAGCACAGAAGTGCACAAGCTCTCAGGCTCTTGCCACTTCCCCAAATAAAGAGGAGACTGTCATTACACAGGAGAGAAACCCACTCCCTTAGGCCTTCTGATCTAGCCCCTTGGGCCCCTAGCCTACCCCTGATAGGGAAGTGACTGTCATTGAGCATAGGAGAAGCCCTGGCTTGCACATGACTCTGGTGCTTGTCTCTCCATCTCCTGCACTACCTCTCAACAAGGTGGTGGTTACCAGCACACCACAAGTAAAGATGTGTCTATCAGCTTAAAACAAGTAGATATAGGTATAGGTCAACTTATTCAAAATCCATAGTAACCACAAATTAAAAACCTATAATAGATACACAAATCCTAGAAAGAAAAAAACACAAACATAACAGTAAAGAAAATCATTAAACCACAAGGGAAGAAACTAAAAGAAGAAATGAATAGATAAGGACTACAACCATAAAACAAGTAACAAAATGGCAATAAATATTTACCTATCAATAATCACTTTAAATGTCAATTGACTAAATGTTCCAATCAAAAGACATAGGGTGGCTGATTGGATTAAAAAAAAGAAAGAAAGATCTATCTATATGCTGCCTATAAGAGACCAATTTCAGAGCCAAAGACACAGATAGACTAAAAGAGAGGGGCTGTAAAAAGACATTCCATGAGAATGGAAATAAAAAGAAAGCTGGGGTAGCAATACTTACATTAGAAAAGGTAGATTTTAAAACAAAGTCTAAACAAAAGACAAAGAAAGGCATTATATAATGGTAAAAAGATCAATAAAAGAGGATACCAAATTTGTAAACATATATTCACCTAATATAGGAGCACCTAAATATATAAAAATAATTTTAACAGACATATAAGGAGAAATTGACAATAATACAATAATAATAGGGGACTTTAACACCCCACTTACATCAATGAACAGATCATCCCGAGAGAAAGTCAATAAGAAACTATGACCTTAGATGACACATTAGATCAGTTGGACTTAATAGATATCTACCGGGCACTACATATCAAAACAAGAGAATACATCTCATTTTCATATGCACATGAAACATTTTCCAGGTTATACAACATCCTAGGCCATGAAATGAGCCTTAAAAAATGTAAGAGGATAGAAATTATATCAAGCATCTTTTTTGAACACAACAGTATGATACTAGAAATCAATTATAAGAAGAAAAATGGGAAAAACACAGACATGTGGATACAAAACAAAATGCTACTAAAAACAACAGTGGGTCAATGAAGAAATCTAAGAGGAAATCAGAAAATACATTGAGACAAATGAAAATACAAATGCAACATTTCAAAATCTATGGGATATAACAAAAGCAGTTCTAAGAGGGAAGTTTCTAGCAATACAGACCTAGCTGAAGAAACAAGAAAAATCTTAAATAAAAAACCCAACCTACCATCTAAAGGAATTATAAAAAAATGAACAAGAAAGCCCAAAGTCAGCAGAAGGAAGGAAAAAATAAAGATCAGAGTGGAAATAAAATAAGAGTAGAAATAAAATAGAAGCCACAAAAAGAGAGAGAGAGAGAAAATCAATGAAACCAAAAGCTGGCTTGTTGAAAAGACAAAAGAAATTGATAATCCTTTAGCTAGGCTCATTAAGGAAAAAAAGAGAGAGGGCTCAAATAAACAAAGTAAGAAATGAAAGAGGAGAAATTATAACAGATATCACAGATATACAAACATAAGGGAATACATGCCAACAAATTGGACAGCCTAGGAGAAACGGATAAAATCCTAGAAACATACAGTCTTCCAAAACCGAATCAGAAAGAAATAGATAATCTGAACAAACCAATCACTAGTATGGAAATTGAATCAGTAATCAAAAAACTTCCAACAAACAAAAATCCAGGACACAATGGCTTCACAAGGGAATTCTACCAAATTTGTAAACAAGAGTTAATATCTATTCTTCTCAAACTATTCCAAACAACTGAAGAGGATGGAATACTCCCAAATTCATTTTACAAGACCAAAGTCAGACAAAGACACTACAAAAAAGAAAATTACAGGCAAATATCTCTGATGAAAATACATACAAATATCCTCAAGAAAATTTTAACAAATCAAATTCAACAATATGTAAAAAGGATCATGTACCACGGTCAAGTGAGATTTATTCCAGGAACGCAAGGATGGTTCAATGTTCACAAATCAATCAATGTGATGAACCCTATTAATAGAAGAAAGGATAAGAATCACAGGATCATCTCAATAAATGCAGAAAAAGAACAAAATTCAACATCCATTCATGATAAAAACTCTCATCAAAGTTGGTACAGAGGGACTATACCTCAATATAATAAACGCTATTTATGACCAACCCACAGCTAACCTCACAATGAATGGTGAAAAGCTGAAAGCCTTTCCTCTAAAATCAGGAACAAGGATGCCCACCCTCACCACTTTTATTTAGCATAGTATTGGAAGACCAACAATCAGACAAGAAAAACAATCAAAATTCATCGAAAGTGGAAGGGAAGAAGTAAAACTGTCACTATTTGCAGATGACATGATATTAAAGATAGGAAACCCTAAAGTATCCACCAAAAAGCTATCTAAAACTAATATCTGAAGTCAGAAAAGTTGCAGGATACAAGATTAATATATAGAAATCTGTTGTTTTTCTATCCACTGATAATTGACTATCTGAAAGAGAAAGCAAGGAAGCAATTCTGTTTTAAATTGCACAAAAAAAGATAAAATACCTTGGAATACTCTTAACCAAGGAGATGAAAGACCTATACTCTGAAAATATTAAGAAATTGATGAAGGAAATTGAAACAAATAAAAGGAAATATATCCCATGTTCAAGGATTGAAAGAATTTTGTAAAAATATCTGTACTACCCAAAGCAATCTAGAGATTTAATTCACTCCTTATCAAAATACCCACATTTTTCACAGAACTAGAACAATAATCCTAAAGTTTATATTGAATTACAAAAGACCTTGAATATCCAAAGAAACCTTGAGCAAAAAGAACACAGCTGAAAGTATCATGCTCTGACTTCAGACTATAGTGCAAAGCAAGGGAAACAGAAACAAAAATAAACAAATGCAGCCTAATTAAACTTAAAAGATTTTGCAGAGAAAATGAAAACATTGACAAAAACCAAAAGACAACCTATGGAATGGAAGAAAATTTTTGCAAATTATATGGTTGATAAGGGGTTAATATTTAAAAAATATAAACACCTCATACAACTCGATAAAAAAAAAACAAACAACCTTATTAAAAATGGGCAGAAGACATGAATAGACATTTTTCCAAAGAAGATATGCAGATGGCCAAAACACACATGAAAAGATGCTCAACATTGCTGATCATCAGAGAAATATAAGTAAAAACCACTATGAGGTATCACCTTCACATCTGTCAGAACAGCTATTATTAAAAAGGCAAATAATAAATGTTGGTGAGGATGTGGGTAGTTCACCACTGGTGGGAATGTAAGTTGTTGTAACCACTATGGAAAACAGTATAGAGGTTCCTCAAAAGACAAAAGACAAAACTAACATACAATCCAGCAATTTCACTCCTGGATATATATCTGAAGAAAATGAAAACACTAATTTGAAAACATAAATACACCCCAATATTCATAGCAGTGTTATTTTCAATAGCCAAGACATGAAAGCTACCTCAGTGTCCATCAACAGATGAATGGATAAAGACTATGTTGTTTACATATAAAATGGGATATTACTCAGCCATAAGAAATTATGAAATTTTACCATTTGCAACCTGGAGGATATTATGTTTAGTGAAATAAGTCAGACAGAGAAAGGCAAATACTGTATATTTTCATTTATATTTGGAATCTAAAAAATAATAATAAAATATGAATATAATAAAATAGAAACAGCTTCAAGAGAACAAACTTATAGTTACCAGTGAGAAGAGGGATGGTGGAGGGGCAAATTGGAGTAAGGGACTAAGAGAAATAAACTACTAGGTATAAAATAAATTAGATATGGAACTGTGTTATATAGCACAGGGAATAGAGCCAATATTTTATAATAACTTTAAATGGAGAATAATCTATAAAAATCACTATTTTGTATACCTGAAACTAGTATAATATTGTAAATCATACATTATTTAATAGAAAAATGTCTCTTTCCCCAAGTAAACATCTTCTTTTGTTTTTCTGTTTCTGTTGAAGGAGTGATTTCTCTTAGTTATTTTTGGCAACATTTCTCTCCCATATAAAGGTATCTTCTATTCTTTGCTCCTTCATATCCAGTGGATGTCAAATCCTATTGAATAACCTTTGATACATTCTTTTCATATGTCTTGTCTTTCTCCTTTCAACTAAAGCAATCTTATTTCAACACTTCTTTACCTATTCCTGACCATTGATGTAAACTCTTTATTGATAGGTGCTTCAAATATCTATCTCAATCCATTCAGAAACATATTACAAATTTTCATTCAAGAAGATAAACGCTTTTCTCTGATGTTATAACACAGAGAGTTGGTGATTGGTTTTAAAAAGGGAATCTGGTCAACTAATTAGAGTCCTCATATTTCTTTGTTTTAACAAAGCTCTTAACAAGAAGAAAACCAAGAAGGAATAGAACCTTAAAATAGGCTTATGTCTCCCACAAAGGTAGTTTTATTAAAATCTCATTTCTATTCAAATCTCTGTACTTTAAGAACTGAGAGGAAGAAATGGGCAAGAGGAAAGAGTGTGGGGTGGCATGTTGTATAGTTGTGTGTGTGTGTGTATGTTTATGTGGTTGTTTAAAGAAGGAAACTTAAGTCATTGGGCAGCTGGGCTGGTTCATTTTAACGGCAGACAGCAGGACTTTGAGTCCATGGAGGTGCCCTAACCTTGAATAATTTGATCAAAGTATTTTCTCTCCCTCATTGCATGACATAGTGAGGAGTTTTTAAGCAGTCTGATAGATTTTTTAAGCAGTAGGTGTGATTATCCAGACTTGATCATAGACAATTACAGAGAATTTAACTGGTGGACCTCGTGGGGAAAACTGCCCTCCCCACAGCAGATTTGGTGCACAAACAACACATTAGTTTCTAGGAGGAGTTGTGATCAAGGATTCAGACCCCAGGCTGGTCATGCCCTTCTCATACTGTATTTCTACCCTGGGAGCCTTCATTGCAAGGTTCCTTAATCTGAGGCCTTTAGCAGAAGTCCTCTCCAGGCTCATCTGTTGGGTCTCCTTATGATGAGCGTTGGTGGGGGAGGAGGGGAAAATGAAGATACTTTCCTCCTCTGGCTCAGTACCCAGTAATTTTCCACTCCTAGCTCTCCCACATCTCCCTCCTTCCACCTTAGGACCCATAAAACTGTCAGAGACTTTTGTCCTTGATTCCTTCAACAGTGAGATGACTCTCTCTTCGGCACTGACCCACCTGACGCTCCCCTGGTGTGCTTTTCCCACAGGGAAAAGAGAACAGGCAGACTGGAGCTTACTTCTGTTTCAGTCTCTTGCTTATACCATGGCAGTAAGTGATTAAAGGCTTAACTCTCATTTTTCTCTTGTTAATTTAATTGGTAACTCTGACACCTGACATCTCTGCTCACTCTCTCCCAGCTCACCTGAGTTCCTGACACATAGATGTTGGAGGGAAAGGGGCCATGAGAGAGGAAATCGATTATCCCCATCTTTCTCAGAACCTCCATTCTCACTTTTCTTTTCTTCACTCAGTCCCCTTAAGAGAACTTTCATATTATTTATTAGTCCTACATATTACTAACCTCTGTTTCTATTTAAAATATTTAATTTGCATAATACCTTTGGATTGCTTTAGTCAAATTCCTTTCCTGCTGCCATTTTATATGTTTTATCAATATTTATTTATATTTGATTTCCTCTATCTTTTAAATAACATAAAAAAAAAACTTTTCATATTTACTTTCAAATTACTTATATCTTCCCATATAATAGTCCTCAATCATAATGAGATTACCTTGACACCCTAGACCTGATATGGGATCCTTATGTGATTTTTTGTGTGGAACAATAGGTCCTGGTATTATGGGGATTTTTCTGAGAAAATGTCCCACATTATATTTGCTCATTTCCTGCAGAATTAACTAAGAACTCCTCCACCAAGAATTTAAGAAATGCTATAATGTGATTGCAATCCAACTTTTCTAGTTTTATCTTATAATTTTCCATTGTATGTAACTTAGGTTCTGGTAAAACTGATTTATAATTAGTGCTTTTTTCTTATTCCCAATCTCTTTCAATTGAAATTATAACTGAACTCTAATACCTGGCTCAAGTATGTACTCCTTTATAGGCATTTTATGTTTCAATATGAAATCTCATAGAAAATTATATATATATCTTATAAAATTTATAATCTGATGGTGTCTTTGTCATTTTGGTACTTGTTCAATTAATTTTTATACTTTTCATTTGTTTAATTAAATGCACATTGATTCCCAAATGGGTGATTTTTGAAAAGTCAAATTATGAATACAGGTATAGGTATGTAGGATCTTAGAACTCTGGCAGATGGCAGGTATTCATGATTGCATGGATGGCTGGCAATTTCTTTGTCAGAATAATGATACTCTGTAAAATCACAACATGAAAAAAAAAAATGAATGGAGATTGTGGATGGCTCAGAGAATAAAAGCTGTTATGACTGCTGTTCTCTAAGAGTCGATGGAAGACAAAAGATTGAGGATGGAGGTGGAAATTTTGTTTATTTTCTAGGTTAGGAACAGAAAAGTATTTCTACAGAATATGAAGATTAGTCTGAAAATAGATACAGACTGTTTCAAGGGTTTCCAATTCTGATGTCAACAGCTTTGTCTTTTCCGTTCTCTCTTATCTGGTCCAGCTGTTCTCTTCCTTCCTTCTTTGTTCTTAGCTCCTCCCCTCATTAGAGATAGGTCATTGGATAACAGACAACCCGGGCACATCAGTATGGAGACTGTTTAGTTTCCCAGGAAACCTTTAATGTCCTGTGATCTCAGGGAATACTGTTCTGTGAAGTATTTTGAAAGACAATTTGAAGTCTATTTTCTCTATGTCTGAAGCCTGAACAAACATTTACAATAGTCTCTCAAAGTAAAGTTTCATTAAGTGTTAGGTATTAAGATGTTAGTTAATAGTCTCAAAGCATTGCATTAATAACATTCCATCACAGTTAAGTATGTACATTTGGTTAAGAAGGAAGGCATTAATGGGAGCATAACCAATTTACACATTAACATAGTAGGATCAAGTTGAGTGCAGAGAAATCTTTCACATAGAAAGAAATATTTATTAAAGTGAAATACAAAATTTTACTTACCTGTAAATAGCAATGTATTCATTCACCCATATACTTTCAAAATTAGACCAAAATGTCTATCAAATCTACCCTAGTTTAAGAGAAAATATGCAGCAATAATTGTTTGCAATTTCAAGGGTTTTTCAGACTTTCAGAAATAAAGCTGAATAGAAACTTCATAGATGAATTCAGTAAATAATCTTCACCCCACAAAGTTATAACTATTAGTGAATAAATTATTATCCTTTATATTCCTCTTGTATCTGAAAAATCCATCTTATTTGAAAGTATAAATTATGTATTCTTAAATGTATGATACATGTTAAGTGATTAATCTTTTGCTGAAAATAAATACATAATATGCAAACCATACAACTGAATTTAGTTCAGCCTGTGTGGCCTATGTTTTTTCAGTGATTAATACATATACAATGGAGAACTCATTCTCAATGTTTAAAGACCTTCAATTCTACTTAGGAAGATGATTTATACATTTGATAAACAAATATATTCAACTTTTACTTAACCAATCAATATAATAACAGAGAAGAAATATGTATACTACTAAAAATCCTAGCTGGCAAGGCCTCTTTATAAAACTGATGACAAATCAGGGTTTTATAGAATCTTAATAATTTTGAAATCTAACAAAATTTAATTAAGAACCAATGTAGACTTGTATTTTGATTAAAAATAAATTTCACAAATTCAAGATCAGAGAGAACATAATTAACTTCAAAATATTTGAAAACTACATTAAAATTTCATGGATGGGATAAAAAAATTAATAATAGTATAAAACTACTAAAATGAACTAACATATTTTTAGATGGTTCATTTATTCACACATTCCCCAAACAATATTTTCAAGTGTCTACTATATGCCAAGTACTTTAAAAATGAATAAAATATAGATTCTGTCAAAAAGTCAGTCTTGTTAAATATATAAATATATAAAAAATGTAATAGTGTTAACAAGTAAAAATGATATTACTTGAAAAAATTAAATGAATAGAAACATGTGAGTCTAAGTAAAGTTTATTATTATACAACAGTATTAATCAGATGAACAGCTATTAATTCTATTTCCAATGAGATCTGTAATACTGAGATTACTTTAAGTTACATTTTAAAAAGGGATCCTAAACACTAGAATTTATGCAGAAGAAGATAACTAGGATAATAAATAAATCTGGGAAATATGTGATAGTAAAAACTGAAGGCACATATTTAGAATAGTTATTATGGAAACTAATGAACTCTATTAAAGAAATATACTTCTTAAATCAGACATAACTATTTTAAGGGTTAAAGATGCTGTCATTTAGAAAAGAAAGCACATATTTTCAGAATTGTTTTATAAAAAAGACCTAGGATTAACTATTTTGTTAGAGAGAAGCAAGGCTCAATTGAGTATGAAGAATAATTTTCTATTAATTTGGACTTGCCCAAGAATGGAATAAGCTGACTTGTGAAGTGTTCAAGAAAAGGTAAGGTGTCAGAAATGATAAAGAAGTAGCTGCTCTAGGTTATATTATGATCTACCCAAGTACTGTACATGATTTTATAATTCTGTATTTATTATGCTTTTTATGTACTTCTAAATAAGATATTAACATTATTGTTATAAATACCTTTTGTTTATATCTTCATTATCATTATTAACATTATTTTGGTATCAGGGTCTATAGAATGATGCTCTCAGGAGTTTGTAAAACATTTAAGAGTATTTGCATTACACAGATTTATTTCTAATTGGTGGTCCACCTCTCTTATCTCTTACTTTTTCGTTACAGCTCAATGTGTTAAGCTATCAGGGAAGTTCCTTCTAATCTGCTGTCAGGTGCAACAAACCAGACAACCAATCTTTTTAAATCAATAAACTTAACTGTGCATACAGTTCTGAGTCAGTAGTCTCCTGTTTGAATGAGATCAATTAAAGTGAGTGAACTTCAGACAAATACTGATAAGCTAAGAGGCCATGCTCTATTTTCTTTTTATTTTATTTTGTTTTTGCATATCTTGAAGACCCCTGTTCTCTTATATATTTGTGATTGTGATCCAAATCAGATACCATTCTAAATCTTTCATAGATTGAATGGTAACAAAGGAAGAAGAAGCATAGACATAATCGCAGTTTTTATTTTGATTTGTTTTGTTTTGGTGGAGAAGAGTGAAAAGCTTATTTTAGGCAAGTAGAAAACACTTGATAAGAGGAAGGAAGAGGAGAGCAAAGCCATGTGTATAGTAAGCAGACCACTCTTAACTTAAGCAAAAATATAGCTTAAGTAGGAATGGGGGGAGAAAAGGATAAAACAAGATGAAAATGTTAAAATATTGGAGGAATTTTAAGGCAGTTTGAAGGAAAATTTGAGCATTACCACACATGGATACTGGTAGTTCTACACACACACATGGGCACACACACTGTTTTAATTCTCCTCGTTATGTATCCCATTTAACGAGAAAATATGCTAGTGACATTAAGCTTTTTTTTTTTTTTTTTTGCAGTACGCAGGCCTCTCACTATTGTGGCCTCTCCCGTTGCGGAGCACAGGCTCCAGACGCGCAGGCTCAGTGGCCATGGCTCACGGGACTAGCCGCTCCGCGGCATGTGGGATCTTCCCGGACCGGGACACGAACCCGTGTCCCCTGCATCGGCAGGCAGACTCTCAACCACTGCGCCACCAGGGAAGCCCCCGACATTAAGCATTTTTAATATTCAAAATTGAAATCAATAGTCTAATCATTAATAACTGCTAAAAAGCCACTCAGATGAATAGTGAAAACTGGTTACACCAATATTTCCCAGTTGTGAATAATTTGAGGGCCCTGAAGAGGCATCATTTAGCTTCTGGGTGGTGAGAAAACGTCAGTTACATTTAATATCACTTCTCTTCTTTTCTCATTATGCTATGAAAATTAGCCATGAACAATGAACACAATGAGCACAAATGAAAATAGTGGATGAAAGCACAGGTCAATATTTGGTTAACAGATAATCAAATAATTCAGAGTATGCACATATTAAGATTTTGGTCATACTAAAAAGGTTCATTGAAAACCTGGTTTCAAGAAACCAGTTTTAGAAACACTGTTTACTTTTCTGATAGGACCACTACCACTGAAATACTTTTCTCCTTCAGCCGCTAAGATGTCTTTGATGCTGCAGTCTATCCTGCACTTTATTTTACTAAAAAAAAAAGGTAATAAACTAAGCAAAGTACCAGAGTTTCTAGAACAAGTATAATTTCCATTGCAGAGAGGCACCCACAGCAGAAAAGGATAGTGTATGAAAGCAAGAAACAAGGAGGGAAAGACAAAACCCACAGGTCATGGGAACCTGCAGGAAGGTTTGGGGAGTCAAGAGAAAGTGAAAAGGATTTCCATCTTAAGCACTAAGAGAGCAAGAGGAAGAATTTTAAGAAACATTGCAGTAATTTATAAATTAAATTTCTTTATTTTTGAGAGGTTTCTGGTTCTCTTTACTTTCTTTAGGGAGGTTGACAAATATCTTTTGAAATTTGACATAATGTTGAAACACTTATTGGAGTCCATTTTTATGCAGGTTCTACATGTTTTTTGATTGAATAACTGTGATGCATGTCTGGATGTTACTTCCAGTTACCCAGTTGCCAGTAAGTGTTCTTAATTTTACTTATCTTGCAATGTAACTATCCTGGGGATTCCTCCAAATCTTCTTACACCCTGTCACTCATGTGTCAAGTTCACATTCTTGTGCACTCATCTCACTGTGGTTCTATTGGTCTGATTTCCTCTTATATGACACCCCTCTAGTAGGTACTGGGTCTTATCGCACTTATACATTTCTAGTACATATAAATATCTTATTGTTGTGTCTTTACTGTTTTTTCAAGTTACCATTCTATCCTGATTTACTCTGTTTTATATCTGCCTATGTCACTAGTGACACTATTTGTGATATAAGTTCTCTCTTTTCCTTAAGCTAAAGCCATAAGCAAAACAATTCGTGATAAATATTCTTCATTATTAAGCTAAAAACATAACATTCCCTCCATAGACATATGCATACCAATAATTTCCCTACAAGGACACTTTAAATCCCTAGAGTTTAGGATCTCTGCCTCATTCATCTTTGTGACTTACACAGCAGTTAGTTTGGTTCATGCAAATAGAGATAGTCAATTAGTTTTGTCTCAAAAAAGAAGGAAATTATTCTAAGATGGCTAAAAGAATAAAAAGAGCAATAGGCTTTTTGCATTATGCACTATTAATATCTTTGTCATTAAGTCTCTTAGAGAAGATTGTTTTAATAGTATGTGATTTCTACATGCCCAAGTTAAAATATCTATAGAATTTCTGAATTAATTTAATTGCTGGGAAATCTTTTCATATAGACTTTTAAAATCTACTTTTATTCTTTAAACAAATCAATGAAAAACTTGATATTAAACAAAAATATAGTCAAGATTGTAAAACATATCTTCCAAACCTGTGAAGCCCGCACCAAGTGAGAGAGACGATTAGAGACCTGCAAATATTTCTACAGATTGCAAGTAAATGGTCCAGTTCTTTTTTTTTTTTTTTTTTTTTTTTGGGGTGGTTTTCTGGGGTT
>NW_020175414.1:3953666-4070001 GCF_003031525.2 Neophocaena asiaeorientalis asiaeorientalis
TCCATTTTTTTTTTTTTTTTTTTTTTTTTTTAGGCTGAGTTACTAGGCTGTATTTTCTTTTTTAATTGGAATATAGTTGCTTTACATTACTGTTAGTTTATACTGTACAGCAAAATGAATCAGCTATACGTATACATATATTCCCTCTTTTTTGGATTTCCTTGTCATTTAGGTCACTACAGAGCACTAAGTAGTGTTCCCTGTGCTCTACAGTAGGTTCTCATTAGTTATCTATTTTATATATAGCATTAATAGTGTATACCTGTCAATCCCAATCTCCCAGTTCATTCCACCACCCTTCCCCCTTGGTATTCATAGATTTGTTCTCTATGTCTGTGTCTCTATTTCTGCTTTGTAAATAAGATCATCTATACCATTTTTTTCAGATTCCACATATACGTGTTAATATACAATATTTGTTTTTCCCTTTCTGACTTACTTCACTCTGTATGACAGTCTCTAGATCCATCCATGTCTCTACAAGTGACCCAGTTTCGTTCCTTTTTATGGCCGAGTAATATTCCATTGTATATATGTACCACATCTTCTTTATCCATTCCTCTGTTGATGGACATTTTGGTTGCTTCCATGTCCTGGCTATTGTAAATAGTGCTGCAATGAACACTGGGGTGCATGTGTCTTTTTGAATTATGGTTTTCTCAGGGTATATGCCCAGTAATGTGATTGCTGGGTCATATGGTAGTTCTATTTTTAGCTTTTTAAGGAATCTGCATATTGTTCTCCATAGTGGCTGCATCAAATTAAATTCCCATGAACAATGCATGAGGGTTCCCTTTTCTCCACACCTTCTCCAGCATTTGCTATTTGTAGATTTTTTTGATGATGGTCATTCTGACCGGTGTAAGGTGATACCTCATTATAGTTATAATTCTTTACTATAGTCTCTCTACTCTGGGACATTGCTGGAGGTGGGGGAGGGAAGAATACAGTGATTATAAGAAGGTCAATGGCCAAGGAGGAATGTAAGTTGTTTGAAAAACTGAGGTGACAACTATGTACGTATATATGTTATATGATACATACATATGTATGTATATATATGTACACACTGTAAGGTAGATGTAGGACAACAGACACAAATTAGAAATGCTGATGGCTCCAGCTCACTTGTCAAAATTTATATGGTAGTTCTTCCACTCATAAACACTATTCAACAAAGCAATTCATGGGAACTATGAATAAATGCAGGGGGAAAAGCAGGAAGTGAACACAAACAGAAGACAGCTAGAACACATAGCAGGTAAATAATTACTCGAGGAAATATGGGATGATCTCAGATAAATAATTCTCCATACTCTCAAGTAAATTATAGTCAACATAGTTTTTTGTTTTTTGTTTTTAAAAGTACACACAGGAAAAGATACATGGTTTCAAGTATTAGATAGAAATAGAGGAGACTCAGAAGCTAACCTCAGGGAAAAGGAATAAATAAAAATAAAAATATCAGCACATTACAGATATGCTTATTTTATTAAGCAGAATAAGTAATCATGTCTGTAAATATATTAGAGAAGTGATTACAGAATAGAGTAAGTATTCCTGAAACACTTTAGAGACATGGTATACAGGACAGAGGAAAGCACAAAAGAACACTGAAAACAATAAAAGCAAAAATAAGCATAATGAATATAAATGGGTGGAGGTGAAAAAAAGAGATAAATATACACCCTACTGGTGTTCCTGTAAAGGTTTACGGATATAATATACCAAATTGTGTGTGTGTGTGTGTTCAAATATACCAAATTGTGTGTGTGTTTAGGTAATACTTCTTAAATTTAGGAATGTAATTTAGCAATTAATATTATTTGAAAAAATTTAAAATGTTATTTATCTTTTGTTAAATTACAGTAAAATTATTTATTAGAATAACATTTTAAGTATGATCTCAATTTTCATGTTAAAAAATGCATAGAACTTGTTAGAATCGATCTTTGTTTTCTATAGTGCTTACTTCTAGGCAGTTGGAGTTTGCATGAGTTTAAGCATTTTTTTCCTACTTTTCTTTATCACTTGAAAAGTGTAGGGAATTTAATTTTCATTAACCAAATATGTGATAATTCCTTTAAATTGAAATTTCCATAGTAGTAAATAATCTTTTAAAATGTAGTCACTGACTTTCCCATAAAATCCAAGAAATATTTGAAGTTTTTGTTTAAATCTCCTAGGTGATTTGGTAGGAGCCATCAGCAAAACTTAAACATTTTGTGTTTAGTTATTTGATCAAGTCATACTTATACTTTGCATTGTTCAAAAAAATCATTAATATTGTTCAACAATTTAAAGTCTACTGATGTGTCTGTTATAAATTTTTTCTGTATGGTAATATAAAAATGACAAAATGAGAAAATGTGACTATGCTTATGCAGAAATATATAAAATAAACAAAACCAGTCATTATTTGTATTTTTCATAATAAAAAATGTAAAGAATTTCCACACCTATACGATAAAGTAGATATTAAGGAAATCAATTGCATTAGTGGAAAAAAAAATATTTGGAAATTTGCTATAATATGTAATGAAGTAAAGAAGTACTCACTATCTGGAAAATATTTTCTATGTTTATGTTTTCTATTTTTAAAATTCATTTTTATTTGGTTTGTTTCTCTGAACAAGTTTTTATAACCTTAGCAATGTTGCAATTCTGAAAATTGTATTTTGGCATATTTATAACAAGTGTAAAAAACTTTACTGCAGGGCTTCCCTGGTGGCGCAGTTGTTGAGAGTCAGCCTGCCGATGCAGGGGACACGGGTTCGTGCTCCGGTCCGGGAGGATCCCACGTGCTACGGAGCGGCTGGGCCTGTGGGCCATGGCCGCTGAGCCTGCGCGTCCGGAGCCTGTGCTCCGCAGCGGGAGAGGCCACAAATTTTTATGCTCATTTTATTTATTCACGTCACTTCTGAGTTGACCTGCTATTACACTATTATTTTCTTTTTGACTAATTTTAAAAACATAATTTAACTTACTTTTGAAAATCCTCTGTACACAGCTGGGAACGATGAAATACATTAATAATTGATAGCAAATTTACAAAATCCAACTCACCATAATCCTCCAAAACTTGTATTCCCATAATCTTTTTTTCCTCCACAGCATGCTATGTTGTCTTTGTTTTCTCTTCTCCCCATCACCTCATCCTTGTAGGTTAATACTGTTTAAAAAAATGTATTTAATGTCATTGAATGGGATTTTGAGAAATCAAAGAAATAAATGCACATGTTAATTTGTCATATGCTTACCTAAGAATCATTTAAATATTTTAAAGCTATAATTCACCTAACCTAACCCTAAAGTGATCTTTTTTTTTTTTGTCAAAACATAATCCAGCAGTTCAAAAAATGTTAAAATTTATTTGTGTTATTTAAATAGCATACAGTGTGGAGAGGCTATAGAGTTCAGGATGACATCTCTTTGTATACTTTGCAGTCCCATCTTTTTCTTTCATTTCTCTTTCCATAAAAAAAAGTTGTTCCTCAATATATTTCACCTAGCTGTAGCCCCAATGCTTTATTTCTTCTGTATTTCCCCATTTCCTCCCTTATCTACATAGGTCTCCCTCTCCTTTTTTGTTGTTTTTTTCTGACTTCTACAATACAACAGCAGTCTAGAAAGATCTATTATGATAAATGTTAGAATACTTCTCATAGAGAATGGTAGGGAGACAGACTTGAGTAGGTGAAGGAAGGAAAGTCAGTAGTCAGGGACATAAAAAGTCCAAGAACTCTCAAAATAAATGTTTGCTCATTCACACTTATTATAGTATTATTCTACTTAATGAAATGCTTACAGTATGTTAATTTAAAACTCTTAGACAGGAACTAACAGTAAAATCCCTGACTTTGTGAACAAAAGTGGTGTTAATTACAGGCTCTTAAAGGTATTAGGTGAACATGAAAAATCATGAAACATTTATTCTCTTCCTAAATATAGAGCTAAATGAATGAAAAATAGAAACCTTCTTTCATCATGTTTCTAGTTCATAAAAACGACTTTTGCATCAAAAATCTAGATGTGAACAAGCAAATCCAGTTTTTCTTCTTCCTGTAACTGTCCTGTGCACAGCAAATACATGGGATCCTGCGTTAAAACAGTCTGGTCTTCTCTTTCTGGGAAAACAAAATCCATTCATTTCTGTGAAGTTCACAAAAGTTCATCACCACCGTTATGAAGGCCCCAAAGTTTATATAAAGTTGCCATTCTCTTCATTATGGGTAAAGCAACATTCTGGGTAAGGAATAACCGAAGTCCTTAGCATTACATTAGAAACTGGTTTGGGCTTTGGGGAAAAGGGCTTGGAAGAAATAATGCAGTGAGAACATGTCTTCACTCAGTGTTTGCAGTTTAGGGCTCGGCTTCTTTACTGATGGAGAACTAAAGTTGAAATCAGAAACACTAGAAATTCAGGCAAACTATTCAGATCTGTTAGTCAAATTTTGTACTTAGTGACAAACGCTCAACTATACAGAGTGGAACTGGCCAGGCTGGCTTCCCAAAGTGTCTCGGTTAAACAGCAGGCCTAACCAAGACCCAGTCAGGAAGCAGGAAGCATACTGGCTGAAGAAGACTCCAACTTAACACTCATAAGGCACCAGAGAGTCAAACCTTTCCCTGGGTCTCCCTAGCTACAATATATTAATGTCCATGTTCCTAGTCTCACTTATTACTGAGGACTTTTACTTTGTCATGGGGGCCTGATTCAAGAATTGTGCCAAGGTGTTGACACTTTTGACATGTCTTTAGTAGCAAGAAGAGCAGAAAGTATAGTGCTTTCAGGGGGACACTGCTTTGTGAACATGTGAGTGTGCACGACAAACTTTCCATTGCAAACTTTATTGTAATGTATAAGATTGTTCTATCCAGAAACAAAGGAAAACTCAAAAGCAAAACCAGAGCAATTCAATTGCAATTAAATTCATAAAGAAAAAGAAAAAAAGACATCATTTTGATCATTTAATCTATATTCTAGAACTATATAAAGCTTTTGTTTTCTTTTGTGTTATTAAAACATTAACTTCCATATTTGAAATGAAAAGTAATCTCTCAGCTATCCTAGCCATGCTTAGAAATTGTGGTGCTTATTAGTTATCTATTTTATACATATTAGTATATAAATGTCACTAATATATTCTCAATTTTTCAATACTGTAATTAATAGTTCTTTGAGTCATATATCACATTTTTATCAATTGTATTTTAATTAAAACATATTTATAAGCTTAATGGCTACTCAAGCAAACTGTTATTAGCACTTACCCCAAATATGTTAGATTTCAAGTAGTCCATTGAAAAGACCACTGCTACTTTATAACATATGAAGTGATAGAAAGGTGTATGGTAAGGATGTGTCAGTGGTTATATGTGTAAGTAGAGACAAACTCAAATTTAGCCAGTGTACAGCATATTGAATTTTTGTAAAGCAACTTATTTTGAAACACGATTTTTAATATAAATTATATTAATTCCCAAATACTTCATTTCACATTCCTGTTTGGAAAACACTAATGACATTTGAATGTACACAGAAGGAACAATCACTTTTTAATTCTGTAGGTACATTATTAAATACTCTCTTCCTTGCTTCTTACATTCTATAAAAAATTGAAACTTCAGTGCCTTGTCTGAAGTCTTTTTTTCCTATCTACTTCTTAACAAAATCTTTCTCTTATGTATTCCTTTCATTTGCAACCTGCATCACGTGTAAGCATCATTTCCAACTACTCCATTAACCTTGATCCCTTCTAATCTGTCACCAGGCATACTTCCAGGGAGTTCTTTCCCTGACACACTTCTTAAATGTCTAACATGACACAATCACATTTTATAGAGGCTAAACACAATCCCAACTTTGTATTTACTCAATTATCTTCACCACTGGGTAGCCAATGGAGCTAGGTAATTTGAGTTCATAGATATATATTAAATATAGGTTAACTTGTTCAGTTATCTACACATTAGCTACAGTATTACCAAATTATAATATTCTGTGATGTTATATTTAGCTCTAGGTTTTCAAATGACCATAGTAAGAAGAAAAACAAATATTTGTGAAATATAAGCCTGATTAATGGTTAACTTGTTGATTTAAAAAAAACTCTCTACAAATCATTTATTTTTCTAGAGAAAGAATAATTTCTGTAAGTTTTCTCTTTCTCTTTTTCAGTGCTGGCCAGTGTAATCACCATATTTTTTCCAGTGATTGATATTAATTTCATCTCAAATATAGAAACAGGTATTTTATTTGTTTATTTATGAGAATACTTTTCTCTAATAGCAGCTTTTGAATTTTATATAAAGATTTAACCACTTTCTGAATTATTTTGTGCCAATTTCTTAATTCTATGGGTGCAATCTCCAACCAGTCCTTCATGGAATTTTGTTCAGTTTTTCAACACTGTTTGTATATTATTTCAAATAAATCCAAATAACCAATAAACACCCTCTCTCGAAGAGAAATTTCAGTAGTATTTTTACTGTTTTCCACAAACCGATATCCATTGTCTATGAGATATTATGTTGTTGCATGCTAACAAAAAGAACTGAACCCAAAATCAAAGATCCAAATAAAACTATGCCCAATCATCTCAAATGTGCAAGTTTGGCATTTAGATAAATCTGGAAATAGATTTGCCTAAAAGAAGGAAAATTGATGTTCTTACATTATTTCTGTGTTCTGTGCTTTTCATGCGTGACGTGATTTAGATTCCTTCTAAGCCATTTATACCGACCTACTTTTAACTGTGTACTTCTAATACATCTGAAATGAACTGGTTTTTTTTTTTTGCTTGAAAACAAACAAAACTCCCCAAAAACCCAGAAAACTGCATTTTTGATGTAATTGTGGACAGTGTCCCTGACAAATAATTTAGTAGTTCTCTGGCACATGTGTGAAAAAGTTGATATTATCAAGATGCTAAACCAAAATTATCTTTTGAGATAAATTCAAATTTGTACTTTTATTATGTAGAAAAAAAGAGATGAAACAATCCAGAGCAGTTCATCTTTAAACACAGTTGAACTGTGTTACATGGAAAATATGAATTTGGGATTACTGTTGAGGCGATGTTCTTTTAATTTTTAGGGAGAGAGTAACTTTTTCTTATTTATAAACCTCACCAATATTAGAATGGCTCAGATTTCCTGGTTTGTTAACTACCCATAAAATAGGACTAGAAGGTTTTGCATAATTTGGTATAGTTGAATTTACAAAAACAATCATTTAGTGAAGAAGATTTAATGACCAAAAACAGGAGGTACCATTTTCTCAAAGTCTTTATGTAACACCAACATGTACTTTGGTCCTGGAAGAATGTAATTTAATGTTGTTTTATTTTCATTTAGTGTAGTCGATTTGTATAGGAAAGTTTTACTTCGCCAAAACATTTTATATCATGTATTTCAATGTAAACCAAATTTTGCTCTGTGTAAATCATATCATAGTCTCTCATAGTATCAATAAAAACTCATGAGTTTGAAGTACACCATGATAATGAAATTTCTAAAATTTTTCCTTTTCAAAATGCTATCTCATTCACCCTAAACAGAAAATCATTTTTTTCCATCTGTGAAATGATCAGACGGTCTATTTAAAACAACCAATTGTAATAATTCTTTGGAATAAAATAGTTTAACTATTATAATATTATGCATGAGTAGTTCAATTTTCTTCATGCAATCTCATAAAGAATTATACATTGTCATTATACTTAATAATTATGTTGGAAAAATATAATTACACATTATAATGTATTTTCAGTATTACAGGTAATTAAACTAAAAAACAATTATTCTATGAATAATTCATTTCTTCTTTAAAAAAAACTGTTTTAAAAAAATTAGCTGATATCAAAGAATTCTAGAGATTTTAAAAGGAACAAAGGACCAAGTAGGGACTCTATTAAAGCTGAAATATTTTAGTAGTTTTGCAGAGGAAATTCAGAATAATAAGGCATGTAACTTAAGAAGGTCTATGCTTAATTGATGTGGAAATTTTCCTTTCACACAGAAATGTTGACTGAGAATGTCCTTGGCAGAGAAGTGGACATATAGAAAATGCACATGAATTACATTAGCCCTCTGAGACCTACATACATTGAGGGTTTTACTGTCACAGAAAACAAGTTTTCATCTTCCATATTCTCTTCCATGAGCTGCTCTTATTCAAGCTACATGATTTAACTGTAAAGAGTATCTAGATCTTCCACCATTGTACTTAATTTTTATCTATCCACTTTTGTGACTCAACTATATTTATTATGACTATTTCAGGTGATTTGCAATAATTTAGTAATTAGAATATATCCCAACTCTCTTTTGGTTAAATTGTTTTAAAATTTCCAGAGTTTGGGGCTTCCCTGGTGGCGCAGTGGTTGAGAGTCCGCCTGCCGATGCAGGGGACGTGGGTTCGTGCCCCGGTCCGGGAAGATCCCACATGCCGCGGAGCAGCTGGGCCCGTGAGCCATGGCCGCTGAGCCTGCGCGTCCGGAGCCTGTGCTCCGCAACGGGAGAGGCCACAACAGAGAGAAGCCCACGTACCGCAAAAAAAAATAATAATAATAATAAAAAAATAAAAGTTTAAAAAAATAAAAATAAAAAAAAATTTCCAGAGTATGACTAGAAATTTTAAGAATTTGAAGCCTCTTTTGATCATAACATCTAACATATATTGAATTCATCCCATGTTCTAGATAGTGCTTTTTACTAGATCACTTTTGTTCTCACAACAATTACCATTAGAAAGCCCATTGTTCAGTAAGGAAACCTAAGTTAGAGAGATTAAATAACTTGCTCAAATAACTTGCAAATAATGAAACAGAGTTTGAACCCAGGTGGTCCAATCCAAGAGGATGATATTTTAACCTCTATATTATAATATGACCTCAGATTTTACCAAACTTCCCTAGAATTTGTTGAGAAATACCCAAATTAGTTCATTATGGCTATCAAAAAGGACTAGATTGTAGCTACACTGTTTTAAGTACATCATTCATCTGACGATATATATCTAGTGCAATTTCAGATAGACAGATAGATACATAGATACATAGATATATACATAGATACATAGATCTCTTATGTAACAAACATATCCTATTGTGAACAGTTTCATGAAAAGATATATTATATTTAGAAGTACTCTGTCTCCATGAAGTTTTTATGATGCAAACTCATTTTCTTTCCATTCTACTGACTCCAAATATTAAACTTGACCAGTTTGACACTTTAATTCAGTAGCCTTACAATGATCTCATTATGGACCAACAGCCTCTACTTCTCTTATAACAGTGCTGAAAAGGCATAAGTTTGAAGTTAGGCAGATGCAAGTCTAAGTCTTTATTCTACTACAGCAAACTTTGTAAAGTTAAATAATTGCTTAGGTTTCCTTGTATATAAATGAAAGGCAATCTCCCCAAGGTTTAATGTATTCATTTCTAAAATATTGATTATACTGTCACATTGAACCATGTGTATGAAATCTACATAGGGATAATATTAAGCTCTCAATAAATATCAGGAAATAAGTAAAATAAGCAAATTATCACTTGATGCCAAATAAGTCCCAGGTATGTCTTCAAACAATGTTTAAATAGGCACATTCTCTTTGTGGTATACAAACAACAAAAACATCTAGTAAGAATATACATAAAATTGTTCAGAGATGGGTTCTTGGGATGATTATGAAATAGTATTAAATATGCAAAGATGACTAGGATATTGTAGGCAAATATCTCCCTCTCCTTCCCATCAGAGAAAAACACAAATAGTACATTTTCTAGATCCTTAGAAAATCATCCTCAATTATGAAATGTATATAATTACTTTTATGGAACTCTATTTAAAAGAAAATTGGTCATGAAATAAAAGAAAAGAGATCTATGTCAGTGGAGAAAATTGAAAATCATGGTACAAAGAGAACAAAGAAAAGAGAAGAAAATGTTACTTTAAAAAATGCATGCATACAAAATAGAATTAATTTCTGCTACTAGTGAAAAAAGAGTTTTCCATTCATCTCAATTGCTTACCATTCCAGATATTTATACTTAGCCCTCAATCTCTCTTTAGTTTTAGTGGAGAATCTTCATGGTGTGATTAAATTACATTAAGTTTCTGTTTGTATTCATCCTGTAACAAGCCTCAGATTGGTCCTTGTGTACTGTCAACATCCTTGCATCTAATGGACAGTGGCAATAAAACTTTCCACATAAATTATGCAATTAACATTGTTTTAGTCTGTGTAAATGGAAACGCCCTGGCTTTAAAATATAAATTAACAACATCTGTTCTGAGGTAAACCCTGTTGTGTTCCAGTGAAGCTCCACAAATTTATCACCAAATTTTAACAAGACCAGTCCTGGAAAATATTGAACTCAGGCCAGTCAGAATATTCTTTTAATCTACCATCTTTGACATCTAATTAGTTATGAGAATCAAGGCTCCAAGTATTGAAGCAAAATCACATACTCAATACCTAGAACATTTTCCATTTCTAGTGTATGCAGCAATGTTTTCTTGCCTTAGTGAATTCAATAGCCTGGGTCTACACAAAGGGAACCCTTCAGATTTGTAAGGAAGGGATATACAATTTGTGGGAATCAGTGCAAAATTGAAAATATGGGGTCCCTTGTTCAGAAGTTATTAAGAATTTCAAAATGGCAAAGTAGGGCAAAAACTTGGCATGAGGCTCTATGTATGTGACCATATATACAGGACACTAGCCCATAAAGCTGGCCCTGGATTTTGTTTGCATCACTCTGTTCACCTTAAGAATTATGCTAGGAATATGGTCTGCAGTTACATTATAGCAGATTTAATAAATTACATTTTAAACAGCTATTCTTCCCAGATTAGTTTCTTGGATAGCGATCTAATAAGTCAAACCTTTGACTGTATCAATATGCCAAAAACAAAAAAGAGAAAGAGAAACTTGGATAATCATCTAGTTAATTCTAGCCTCAAAGTTATACTTCTACTTGACATATATGGGAAAAATTGAGTGTTATTTGAATTACTTAAGTTGTTATATAATTTTAGATTTAGATTGCCATTATTATATATTACATGAATCGATATAAGCTTTTATATTACACTTCAATTTTTAACTATTTTGATATCTTTGTTAAAATTATTTGAACTGTCTCCTAGTTATGTGTAATGATAATATCATCAATTTTTGGAGTGCATATTGTAATATGCTTGTCACTTATGTGAAATACATATACACAAATAGAAAGATAGACGGTTGGATGGATAAGATAGTATATAGGTAGGTACATAGCTAGCTAGCTAGCTAGATAGATAGATAGACAGTAGATAGATAGATAAAGATGCATATTTATCCAAGTTGAATTTAATCCTACCCTTGAGATCAGATATGAGTGTTTCAAATTCCTAATTCCATTAGAAACAATATACTTCCAAATGATTTTTGCCCTGTTTTTAAGATCCCCTCTGGCTCCAGGCATGTTTTTTCTGCAACATATTGACCCATACTTTCAGGTCAGTACCAAATTGAGCACACCCATCTCCCCAACCCCACCCAAAAAAAAGAGTAATTACACCGAAAAGCAATGTGATTTCTACTTCTAGCCGTAATGGAATTACTGTGATATATTTTACCCCTCACCGTAAAAAATAATTAGACCAAATGTAATGAAAATGTTTTCCAATATTCAACAACAGATAGAGCAGGGCAGAGAGCACTGAAAAAAGGAAACAAATGAACTGAGTTTATAAGTTTCCATAGGCTCCAAAGCTCAGGAATAAGAAAACTGATCAGTTTAACAGTCTCCCTGAGTTGAAGGGATCTTTTTCCTGGTCATGCCTTTCCTTCACCATTGATGCTAATGCTTACAACTAACGTTTCTAGGTCAGAGGCACTGGTGGCTTTCAATTCTGTTCTATAGTCATCAGGAAACCCAGGGAGTCTAGCCCTCAGAGGTATGGTTTTAACAGCAACATGCTCCTTCCTTCTGGGCACCAAACTGTGCCCAAACTCTCCTCCTGTTCACCTACAAGAGCAGTTTATTTCTTTGCTCCACAGCAGTATCCTGAGACACGAAGCTTTTTTATGTCTCCCCATGGGTAAAGACCATTTTCCTCCTTCCTCCAGAAGCAGCGGATTTTTGCCTGTGCCTGCCTCCAGACAAGAATATTTCCTGTCCCTACCCAGGCAGTTTAAGGTTCTTGTTTCTTAAGAGGGAAGGGTCTGGAAAAATAGGTTTTAAGTCCTCTCCTAGCAGTAGCTGACTCTCTCCTAAATTCCCTCACTGTTATGTAGGTCTCTTTCTCCTGCCCAGCTCCCAATCTTTTTGTGAGCACCCAGTAATGGGATTAAAAACTTGCAAGTGAGCTCAATCTCCTCTTTATTTGAGATTCCTAGTTTATCGTAACTGTCACGTTAGTCCACAGTCTTCAGAAAATTGTTAAACTTGTAGCTGGCTTTTCTTTATCCCTTTTTAATGGAGACACCAATTTTCCCATACTCTGGCAAAGGTGAAACCTCATATGTCCCATCTCTCTCTGTGAGGTTTGTCATTCTTTGGAATTTATTTCCCTCAGTTGTCTTGCAACATCAGCTCTTGGATGGGTTTGTGAAAAGTTATGACTTTGTGAATTACTTGATGTTTTTGTTTTTTTACAGAGTGTTCTCTCACACCTTCCTATATTCTATGTAGAAATAGAGCTTTTGTCATAGTATTTTGATTAGTTTTCTTTCTAATGGCTTCTTCCCTTGGTGTTATCTCTGTTTCCCTCTTTTTAAATGCTTTTATTGTTTTTCTTTTTTGTTTGCTTTGGTATGTGCCTCTCCTGTAGGAACTTTTTTTTTCAATTTCCAAAAAATTTTCCATTTTTTTCCAATTTCTTGGAATTTCTTTAGTCTGTGTTAGGGCACATTCACAGGTAGAGCTCACAGTGGAATGTTTCATTGAGAGACACCTGTCCTCCCCATCCCATGGCTAATGTCTAAATCACTTATTATATACACAAGTGTTCACCTCTCTTTCTGGCAGGTTGTGCATTTGAGACTGTTTTACAAAGCCAAGCAGTGAAAAGAAGAGGTGGTCTCCTAATTTAATCATCTTGTACTTAGGTGTTCCTTGGTTCAGAACCTCTCCAAATCATTCTCTCTCAATCTTCTTGAGACAATGAGCTTTCCATCTTTTACCATTCTGGGTTAGACACAGTATCCTGGCTCTATAGGATAAGCAAGCAGATGTCCAGTAGAAAGCATATGGTCCTTAGAAACACTGATAAAATATTGTCCTGTTTTTAGCTCTACCTTTCAATTTCACCTTCAGAGGGAAACGTTGCCTCAAATTCACAAGTTGATCTGGGGGCAGGGTAAAGTCTACAACATCTATAACTCCTACAGCTTTCTCTGTCTTTGCATTTTACCCTTAAACATTACTTCTTTTATAACCACTATCTACCTTTCATAATTTTGTTGAAATTTCTTATCCACTACTGTCTGTCTTCCCATTCTATTTGTCTTCTTAGGTTTATACTTTTCTATTCCTTTTTTGTTATTTTACTTTGGATTATGGAAGGTATGAAATATGTGTACACACACATGCACAAATAAATCTACCAAATTTAGCCAGATAGATCTTTTTGCAATAATTTATTTGGGCATAGTCAGACTATCATTTGATGATCCTTATTTATATATTATCCTTATTATATTTAAATATACATTAGTTACCTATAATCCATATTTCAAAATCTTTCTGATTAGTCTATTGAGATGCATGCATTTTCAATTCCTTATTAAAGCAATAGTCAAAATCCACCATTTAAAATATTTTATGAGCAACTGCCTTCACCATTATTAACATCATTACCATCAGTATCAGTTGTCTATGTGCCAGGTACTTTTCTATCCATTTATAAGTATTATTCATTTAAAATTAGGAAGAACTCAATGAACTAGTTACTATTAGCACCCAAAATATTTTAAAACCAAATATCTGATAAGAGGTTTATATTCAAAGTATAATAAGAACTCACACAACTCAATAGCAAACACATAGATTAGAAAAACAAAGCAAAGAATAGGCAAGGGACATGAATAAACATTTTTCAAAAAAAAACAGATACAAATGTACAACAGATACATAAAAATGTGCTCAACATCACTAAAGATCAGAGAAATGCAAATCAAAATCACAATCAGACATTACTTTATCCTGTTAGAATGACTGCTATCAAAAAGATGAGTAATAAGTTTTGGTGAGGGTGTGGAGAAGGGGAATCCTTATACATTTTTAGTTGGAATGTAAATTGGTACAGTGATTATAAAAAACAATATGAAGTTTCTGAAAAAATTTAAAATACAACTACCATATGATCCAACAATCTCACTTCTGTGTTTATGTCCAAATGAAATTAAATCAGTATCTCAAGGAGATATCTGCACTCCTATGTGAATGCAGCATTATTTCCAGTAGTCAAGATATGGAAATAGCCCAAGTGCCTGTCAACAGATAAATGAATAAAGACAAAAAAAATGTGTATATATAGTGAAATATTATTCAGCTAGAAAAGAGAAAGAAATCTGCCATTTGTGACAACATGGATGAACCTGGAGAATATTATGTTTTCTGAAATAAGCCAGTCACAGAAAGACAAATATTGTACAATCTCACTTATATGTGGAATCCAAAAAAGTTGAACTCATAGAAGCAGAGAGTAGACTGGTGATTTCTAGGGACTGAGGGTGAGGAAAATGGGGAGGTGCAGGTCAAAGGGTACATATTTTCAGTTATAAGATGACTATGTTCTAGAGAGCTAATATACAGCATGATGATTATGGTTAATATAATGTATGATATACTTGAAAGTTGCTAAGAGAATAGACCTTAACTGTTCTCACCACACACATTAAAAACAGATAACTATATGAGGTGATGAATGCATTAATTAACCTCATTGTGGTAATTATTTCACAGTGTATACATATATCAAACCATCACATTGTATAATATATATATATAAATATAAATATAATACATAATATATACATTTTAATTTGTTAATTATACCTCAATAAAGCTGGAAAAATTGTAAAAAAAAAAAGATAAAACTAAGGTTTTGAGTGACAGAGACAATATTTAAATAGATACAGTCTAACAAGAGTACCCACTCTTTACCACAGTGCTATGACTGACACTATAAAAGCATTATTAATTAAATAATAACTTACCTTTGATATACTTTGTGTCAATATTAGTTATATTTCCTAACATATTGTTTCTTACACATGGTTTGTCAGGTTTTTACTAAACCTCTTCCATCAATCCCCAAAGACTGTTATCCCAAAGTTACTAGCATTAATCAAATAACCTAACCTTAAAAATTAAAGGGCTATATGGTCATATTATAGGGCCATTAGAATGTGAGACCAGAAATTCATTTAGCAGAATGCATAAATATGTGCTTAAATATGTACTAAAAATGTGCTGATATTATTTTACTGTTACTATGTCACTTTATATTATATATTACTCTTTTATATTTGAGATCTTTATATGGTGAATAATTTGTTCCAGTTTACCTGGGGTCTTTCTAGTTTTAGCTGTGAGAGTCTCCCATCCTTAAAAACTCCTAATTTTCAAGCAAACAGCGATGCCCTATATCTTTGTTATATTCTCTGAGACTTTAGAAACATAGAGGCTAGAATAAAAGTGAAGAAATTCCACAAAGGTATTCAAAATACACAAGACCAGTTTTAGAACAAAATAATCATGCTGATTTGAAGACATATATTGGTCATGAGATTCATCTTCACAGTACCTTTGTTTTCCTTCATTTCTGTAAGAGTATTGAGTCTTGTCTAAAATAATTAAACAGAGGAGTTCACAGCCATAATAGACAACAGTATTTCAGAACAAAATATTTTTCCTTTGGAAAAGTGTGGGAAGCCGTTGTTCTGCCATGTCGCAGATAACGCTTATCAGGGAGTAGCCCAAAGGCTATGTGCCACACATGCGCCACGACGAGCCAATATGCTAATAAAGGATCAGAATTGCAACCAATAAATTGTGAACAGCACATATCTTGTTGAGTTAACCAGCCAACCACAGGTTGCCACGGGTTATAGTGCATTATAAAAAGCCAGTGTGAACAAAGCTCGGGGTCTTCCTTCCTTCCATCTGTCTGAAACCAAGCTGTACTCCAATAAAGTGTGATACGAGAAGAATCTAGCGTGTGGTGACTCGTCTTTCTGCTGGTCAGAAGCGGCTCGCCGCAGAAAAGGAATCATTTCAAGGTGGAAACATTCAAAGTCACAGTGCAGGATTGGCGGAAGGGTAGAGGGCACAGAATTAATGGGGCAAAATAAGGAGAAGAGGACAGCAGGAAGAAACTTCTAAGAAGGGTAGGATGTGAATAAAGTAGGGTGGTTGTGTCTATTGACCTTGGCCTTGAGTGCTTAGTCAAGGGTTCATATCTTCTTGCATGTATTTGAGAAATGTAAATTTATGAAATGATGAAAACAATATTTTAGGAAGAGCAAATTATCCGAGTATGGAACTCCTCAACAGAGGAGAATCATCTAGAAAACTATGATAGAGTCATCTGGTTCTTCTAGGCCATAGCTAGTGTTGAAAAATGAGAGGAGGACCCACCCATCCTTGGGAATTGAATATTCTTGGTAGAGAAGGAGACAACTTCTCACTATGATTCTGTTGACTTAAAGAAAACCACACAACATAAGAGCTGTGAGTTTAAGTTTTACTTAAACTCAGGGTCTTACTGAGGACTGTAACCCAGGAAACAGCCTCTCAGTAGCTCTAAGTGGACTAGTCTGTGGAGGTTGGGGAGAAGTCAGTATATATAAAATTTTGGCTAGGGAATATGTGCAGTCAAGCATACATCTCAGTAAAAAGGTTACTGCTAGTCACAAGGAACAAATTTCTCAGTTAATGATTTTAGTGCTTTTCTTACATATGAGAAAATGCAAAAACCTAGGTTCATTAAGATTCTTCCTGAGATATACATCTAACTATCTAAGGGGCCGGATTTTCCAAAGCACAGAGTGCCTCATCTTGTTTTCATCCTTAATTCCTCTCAGGGTGCACTGTTGATCAGTGACTACAGTGGCCGATGACTTAACCCTTGTAGAGCTGGGTGGTGAGTAACGTTTGTTTTATACTTCTCATCTCCTGTCTTCTGTTGTGATTGCTATTCTTATGGTGAGACCTCTTGAATGAAGGGCTGTGCCTGCCTAATCATGAAATGCATTGTACCATGCAATCTGTTTTATAAATAAAAGTGAAAATAATGCCAAATATAAAATGCCTTTTAGGGCTTCCCTGATGGTGCAGTGGTTGAGAGTACGCCTGCCGATGCAGGGGACAAGGGTTCGTGCCCCGGTCCGGGAAGCTCCCACATGTCATGGAGCGGCTGGGCCCGTGAGCCATGGCCGCTGAGCCTGTGTGTCTGGAGCCTGTGCTCCGCAACGGGAGAGGCCACAACAGTGAGAGGCCCGCGTACCGCAAAAAAAAAAAAAAAAAAAAAAAAAAAAAAAAAGCCTTTTAAAGAAAACTAGGAATCTGGTTAAATATTGTTAAATTGATGAAACAAAGAAGCCATTTGACTGAAATTTTCTAATGTCCTAGTTGCCAAAAATCAAACCAAAATCCAAACCTATAAATGCCTCAAGGCTAGAAAGTCAAAACTTAAGGACACCAATCAGAAACAGTCAACTTTTAATCAGAAATAACCAGCTTAAAGCTATAGTCAATCAATAATTTCCTTACTTTGCTTCCACTTTTTTTCTCAGCTTCTCCCTGATCTCCTGTGGGTGGAGCACTCCTAACCACTTCTGGGTTAACGTTGCCTAATTCAAATCAATAAATGCTCAAATAAACTCTTAAAAAATTTAACATGCCTCACTTTATCTTTCAACAATTTGTTTCTGCACTCTTAACCTCACCTCTTATGTCTTTGCTCTTCGAACTTTTTGGTCTTTGTGAACAATGTTCAGTTTTAAACGTTCATGCAAATATCTGGACTGAGTAATACTTCAAAGAAAACTGAATACCCCAATGAAAGTACCAAAAAGACACATGAGATGGGTAATGCTCAGAGTCAGAAGCTTTGGGTTCCCTTTCTTGCAGTTTCACCATGCAATCCTCCATAAGAATTTTCGTTCAACACTGCAGATGAAATATCATTAGGACAAACATTTACCCCATTGAGTTCCAGGACTGTTTTTCGCCTGTTAAATAAGCATTGAGAGTGTTATTTTTAGCTACGTGTGCTTCTCTGGCTGCTGAGGACTGGGTATGTCTTACTAGCCATTGACTCAGTAATGACAAATTCCATTATAACAAGGCAAGAGAATATCTCCTGTATTTCATTATAATGACCTATAACCAGTAAATTACTGACGGTTCTGCACTTTTCTTGCAGGGGTAGGGGGTTCTAAACTAATTTGATCCTGATTTTTTTTCTTTTACTCTTAATTTTTTTGGGAATATAATGGTATATTTTGTTTACTGTTTTATATCTTTGCATTTCTTCTTGCCACATTTTCCTTGTCTAAGCATCTTTTTATATTATTCCATAGAATGACTCATTTAATTCACAAATTATGTTTGCAAAAAAAGTTTAAGATGCCAATTTTTTTTTAAAAAAGAAAGAAAACTCCCCAAAACTAGCATTGTATTTAGATGGAAAACTTGGTGTTGTGTTTCATTCTATTAACAGTAGTTAACAAGTGTGAATTCCTTTTTTACTAGCATAAATTTCCTGCTGTGCAGCCCTTTGTTCACTTCATGCTGCTTTCCTGCTCTATTAAGACCATGCAAATACCTGATTCTACCTTAATGTAATTTTAAATGCTTTACTGCTTTGAATAATATTTATTTGTAAGTCCCTTCATGAAATGAAAGTGAATACAGTAAAGCAAGCAAATACCATGTACTATATCCAATATTGATTCCAGAAAGACTACAGGACTATTGTATATACATACAAATATATAAAAATCATATATGAATATATAAACATGTATATTTTAATGTGTATGTTCAATAGTGCTTTAGTTTTTAGGGAATCATGTATATGAGTGTGTTTGCCTGTGTACATGCATTCATTGGTAGGGAAGTTTGGTTCAGCACTGCACATGTATTTCTCATTATCTTCCCTGTCTTGGAATTTCAGAGCTCCATCTTAGAGATTAATCTAAACTGGGAGGAAATTATTTCTGGAAATTTGTAGATGCTTGGTTCCAGTAGTGGAGATATGTATTGATAAATATAACCTTTTAATAAGGTTATTAAGAGACACATATTAGGAAAACTATCCTTGCTCCATGAATTATTTAGAGTATGCTTATGATCATGGTGAACTTTCTGGGTCACTTTCTGGTTTCTTTCTGGACCACAGAATTCAACTGGGTTGCCCTGTCACTTAAAAAGCTAACATGCCACCACCACAGTAAACCTACTAGGGAGTGTTAACTGTTAAATAAAAAAAGTATTCTGACACTTGATAAAATACTAAGAAAGACTGTATTCAGGACTACTATGATAGGTGTCAGGACTATCACAATAAGAAAGATAAATTGAGCTCAACTCCAAATAAAACAAGGAAAAATGAGGATTTATAGCCAACAGGTCATTGGATGGAGGCATAAATGGTAGGGTGATTCTTGCTAAACTGACCTACCAGGATTATTGTTGAAGGCAGATCAGGGTGGTCATACATCAACAGGGGAATGATGAGGGATGAGGAATTTAATTAGATACCAAGGTTGGGAAGATTCTCTCTAAAGTGATGTAAAAGGATTCTTGCTAAAACTAGACCTTACAAGGACAGAAGAGGACACCCAGTATGAAGCTTAGTTGAGTTGAGGGCTCAGAGAAACCTGGCTAAAGTTTGGTTAAGGAGAGAATCTTTGTCATAACCTCCTAGTAGAGTGGAAGAGACAGTTCCACTATAGGGATTATAGAAGCAGTAGCAGCAAATGATGGTCTTCAGTAGCTTCAGCTGCCATCCTACCCCATGTTGTGACAGTGCTAGAAATAACTACAGTGATAACCATTGTGAAGTTTGGAGGAGAGCTCTGGGCAGGGTCGTGTCAATGGAAAATTAATCAGTCGATCTAAGAATGGATAAGAAAACTTTTTTGAGCCAAATTTGAGGATTATAATCCAGCAAGAGCATCTCAGAAAACTCTGAGAACTGTTCCACCCATTAGAAGGTCAAGACACAGTTTATATAAGTGTTTTGAGACAGAGAGCTGTACATCAAAAGACAAATTATTGACAATTTACGTAATCCAGATCTAAGCGGCATCGTGGTGGGTCATGTGACCCCTTACAATATCAAGAAAGAATATTATCTTTTAAGGATAACATTGTTTATTGTTGTTTGCTTGTTTTGTTCTTGTTTTTGCCCATGCAGTGCGGCTTGCTGGATCTTAGTTCCCCGACCAAAGATTGAACCCAGGCCCCTGGCAGTGAGAGAACTGAGTCCTAACCACTGGCCCACCAGGGAATTCCTGGTAGTTGTCTTGTTCATGCTGGGAGAATGATGCTATTTTTGATTGAACAGGTATTTCTGCTGATGGGAGAGGTTTGGTCAATGCCTAATGCAGATACATAATGCGCAGTGGAGGGAGAGAGGAGGTCAAAGGGCAGAGAAGAATTTTTATGTTTAAATTGTTCTTGTCTTGCCATAAAGTATGAATTTTATTTCACAGTAGCACCAGTGTGGCAGTGCAGCCTGGGCAGAGCAAGCATAGAATGATCAACAGGAGTCAGTAACATAAGAAGCAACTGCGACTGATGAAAGAAAGCAGGTGAGCCATACCCTGAGATGCACACAGACATTTGAAGTAGGAAAGAAACCTTAAATGTGAATCTGAGATACTGTCTTTCCATAGGTAGGGGCTTATGAGAAAGTGATATCTTATTAAATTGACCCCATTTGTACCCATGGGATGGTGAAGCCTGGGGACTTTCAGCTACTGAGATAACAATTCAGAACAAATACAAGCCATAAATGCATACATAATAAAAGTGTGAGTAAAATAAAAATCAGCTCATCTTTCATGTACTTCACCATTTTCGACTTATCAGAATCAGGACTGTGAATGATGAAGGTGATGAAGATGTCAAAGACAATGGCAAATGCAAATGAGAAAATTAAATCTTACATAGAATACAAAGACAAATAAATAGTTGGAATACAAAATCTTTCCTCTTCCAATAAGTTATACACATCTCCACTTGCAGTACATGGTCCAGTAGATCATTAGAGGATATTACAAGAGATACAACTTTGCATTCATTTACTCTGCTCTAGTTGAGGTGTTCTTTGTAAGACCAGAAGAATGCAAAGCTCCATCCAGCTACTGGAAATCCCTGAGTCAATATCTGAGTGCACTTTAGAAGATGAATGGCTGAGAACAGATTTCAAATATTGGCAGAAGGAATCACACTCTTAGAAATTAAGTAGAGTTGTCACTAAACAAGAGCATGAGAGAATTGAATACGACACAATTTTGATACCAGTGAAGCCGCTTCTAATAAGGAAATAGCCTCAGGTTGGCGGTGGGACTTCCTATGATAGTATTCCTCTGCTATAGGCACTGCAGCTGCTACTGAACACTCTAAAAATGTTGCCACGTGCCTCCAACAATCAAAAAGGTTCTCACGTGCCTCCAACAATCAATGCACAAGTTTTTACTAAGTGCTTTTTCTGTGCCTGGGATTAATTCAATTCCATGGCAACATAAAAAAGTGAATGACCCCATTCCTGTCATCTGGAAACTTTTGGTCAGGGGTAGAAGTTAATATACATGATTAATAAGGAAACTACAAAAGATGTTTAATAGCAAAGCACTAATGCATTGATTATAGAACTTACCAGTAAACATTACAAAATTACTTACACTTTTAGTTCTGCTATTACTGTGTGATTTGGGGCAATTCTTATTGTATCCCATTCTCAGTGACCTCAGCAGTTAAATGAGGAAATCTGATTGCACATTCTCCTAGGTGCCTTCCTTTCCAAGGTTTTACAGTTTATGAAGATGTAGGCTGTACCAAAAGAAACAAGTTGTTTTGTTTAATTATATTGAATCTTTAGTTTTGCTCAGATTATTAACCACATATGAAGATGAATACTTGAGAAAAATACTACTTTAAAACAAGTTGGAGATCATAAATTATATACCCATCTCAATTTCACAACCCAATTAGTGTATTACAAACAAGGATAATTTCTGCAGTATGGAAATTTGTTTAACTTTGATCAATCATTTTTAAATCATATAATCGTATGTAAGCATGTTTGTCCCATGCCATATATATGTATATTTAAATATATTTAAACATGTACATGCATATGCCATATAAACATATATGTATACATTTGTGTAAATAATGCAGTTAGTAATTATGCAAACACTGAGAAGCTCTTCTATTGGTCTAAGGACAGACATAAATCAACTCGAGATGAAAGAATCAAGGGAAAGCCATGAACCAATATCTCACAAAAAAAGATATACAAATCATCAACATACCCACGAAGACAATCAACATAATTAGTCATCAACAGAAGTCCCCAACATTTTTGTCACCAGGGACCGGTTTCATGGAAGACAATTTTTCCATGTACGGCGGGGGAGTGGGGGGATGGTTCAGGCTGTAATGGGAGCGATGGGGAACGGCATATGAAGCTTCACTTTCTCTCCTGCCACTTGCCTCCTGCTGTGCAGCCCAGTTCCTAACAGGCAGCAGACCGCTACTGGTCCTCTGTCCGGGGGTTGGGGACCTCTGGTCATCAGGGAGTGCCAATGAAAATAACTATGAGATACTATCTTAAACCCACTAGAAGGGATTAAAAAATAAGATTGACAATACCAAGGGATGGTGAGGATGTAAAACAATTGGTGGTATTGTAAAATGAAACAACCACTTCTGAAAATAGTTTAGCCATTTCTTATAAATTTAAGTATACATTTACAATATAGCCTAGCAGTTTCATTCCTGGGTATTTACACGAAACTGAAAAATACATGTCAGCACTAAGAATGCTCATAGAAGTTTTATTTGTGAATTAAAAATCGAAAACAAAATAACATCCATCAACTAGTTTATTGATAAATACATTTTATTATCTTAATTTAAGGAGTATATGATTCACCAAAATAAAAGAACAAACTGCTGATAAATACCTAACCATGGGTGAATCCCTGAAACAATATGCTGAGTGAAAGAAGCCAGACAAAAATATAAATACCGTGCGATTCCCTGTATTGAAGATCTACAACAGTCAAAACAAATCCATAGTGATAGAAATCCTGAGGCATGGGTAAGAAGTCGTGTGTAGACTGCCTGCAAAGGACCATGATGGAATTTTCCATAACATGATTAGAGTAGTAATGATGTATGTATTTGTTTATAAAATTATCAAACTGTACATTTAAATGTTTGAATTTTCACAGTATGATAAATAGACTTCAATATTTTACTAAAATCATGTAATGTGATAAATATCCCTACAAGGCAATCATATTATGATACATAAATGTATCAAAGCAACATGTTGTACACCTTAAAGTTACACAGTTATATTTCAAATATATTCAATAAAAAATACAATTTTAAAAAAATTAAAGTGCTTGAGAACATAAAAAAATGTTTGCATGTTATTAGATGGAAATTTGATCACAATAAAATTGATTCTTTAAAAAAAAAATCAGTTTCCCTTGCATTCTAGTTTTGACTTTGGATAAGAGAAACAGCAATTTGCATTAGTTTGCCAGCCTAGCAAAAAATGAGAATCAATTAGGTTTCTTTGATAGTTCTTTGGATACTGTTACCAAAGCCCCATCCTGGGTCTGGGACAGAATCTATATTTGCTAGATTAATGGGATAGTAATGAGACTGAACCAGCTATTACAGGCATGAAAAATAAATTGATAGCCCTTTTTGAATTTGTTTTTCACTACAAATAATACTGATATAATAAGTGAAGAAATATTAAATGTTAAAGAGAAAAGTTATAATAGTCTTAAATTTAAATAATGCTTAGTTAATACCAATTACAATTGTATTTTAGATTGAATATTCATCCATATTTTAGATGGAAAAATACAGAAAATACATTTCCAAAATTGTCCTCTAGTTTAACAAGTATAAACAAATATCATGCTTGATCTAATTATAAACAAAGAAACAATGCTTCCCTGAATTTTAATGATCCCAAAATTCAAGCAGATTATAATAAAGGAAAACACGTCCACTTTGATCAAGTAGTATTGGTGTAGCCTTGACAAAGATGAACAGAATTCTTTAGCAACCTATAAATGATGTACTGGACCCCAACTCACACACATGCACAAACACCCACAGAAGCACATACATACACACATTCCATGATATACCTAGACCTGAAAAACCTCTTTAACTGAGAGCTTGGAGTTAAAGAGGTGGTTCACTGCATTACTAATTGTAGAATTTGACTCTTTCTCTAGGTGACTTTAAACAACATTCCTCATTTACCAGCCTGTAGGAATTAATTGATAGGAGCCTATGTCCTGATCATGGGGTGAAAAATTATATTAAAAATTTAATAAACCAACACTAAGCAAGAGAGTGTGTTATTGGCTAAAGAATAGACAAATAGATCAATGGTACAGAATACAGAACCTGGAAATAGAGCCACATAAATATAGTCAACTGATATTTGACAAAGGAATAAAGGTAATACAATGGAGCAAAGATAGTCTTTTCAACAAATGGTACTGAAATAACTGGACACTCAGATTAAAAAAAAAAAAAATGAACCTAGACAGAGATCGTATACTTTTCACAATAATTAACTAATTACCTCAAAATGGATGATAGACCAAACTGTAAACCCAGAACTGTAAAGCTCCAAGAGATAGCATAGGTGAAAACCTAGATGACCTTGGAAATGACTTTTTAGATACAGTACCAAAGTCATGATCCATGAAAGAAAAAATTGATAAGCTGGAGTTCCTTAAAATTAGAAACTTGTACTCTGCAAAAGACATCAAGAGAATAAGAAGACAAGCCACAGACTGGGAAAAAATGTTTGTAAAAGACACATCTGTTAAGGAAATGTTACTCAAAATAGACAACTCAAAAAACTCAAGAATAAGAAAACAACGCAATTTAAAAATGAGCCAAAGTGGGCTTCCCTGGTGGCTCAGTGGTTGAGCGTCCACCTGCCGATGCAGGGGACACCGGTTCGTGCCCCGGTCCGGGAAGATCCCACATGCCACGGAGTGGTTAGGCCCGTGAGCCGTGGTCTCTGAGCCTGCATGTCCAAAGCCTGTGCTCTGCAACGGGAGTAGGCCACAACAGTGAGAGAACCACGTACCGCAAAACAAACAAACAAACAAAAACAACCAAAGTGCTTAACTGACTCCTCACCAAAGATAAACAGATGGCAAATAAACATATGAAAAGATGTTTCACATTATATGTCCTTAGGGAAATTCTCATGAAAACAGCAATGAGATACCACTACACATCTAACAGAAGGGCCAAATTTTGGAACCCTGACAATACAAAATGAGGGAGAGGATGTGGAGCAACAGGAACTCTCATTCATTGCTGATGGGAATGCAAAATGATATAGTCAGTTTTTGAAGACAGTTTGGAAGACAATTTTTACAAAACTAAATATACTCTTACCATAAGATCCACCAATCACATACCTTGGCATTTACTCAGAAGAGTTAAAAACTTATGCCCACACAAAACCCTGCATATGGATGTTTATAGCAGCTTAGTCATACTTGCCCAAACTTAGAAGCAACCGAGATGCCCTTCAGTAGGTGAATGGATAAGTAAACTGTGATCCATCAGACAATGGAATATTATTCAGCACTAAAAAGAAATGAGCTATAAAGCCATGAAAAGACATGGAGGAAACTTGAATGCATATCACTAAGGGAAAGAAACTAATCTGAAAATTTTACATAGTGTATGACTTCTACTATATTACATTCTGCAAAAGGCAAATCTATGGAGCTAACAAAAAATTCAGTGGTTTCCAGAGGTTGAGGTGGGGGAAAGTAAGAATAAGTGGAGCACAGAGGATATTTAAGGCAGTGAAAATACTTTGTGTGAGACTATAATGATAGATTCATGTCACTATACATTTGTCTAAACCCAGAGAAAGTACTACACCAAGTGTGAACCCTAATATGAACGCTGGACTTTGGGTGATTATACTGTGTCAGTGTAAATTCATTAATTGTAACAAGAGTACCACTCTGGTGGGGAATGTTGATAATGGGAGAGACTACATTTGTTTAGAGTGTTTGGGAAAACTCTGTATCTTCTCAATTGCACTGTGAACCTAAAACCACTCTAAAAAATAGTATTTAAAATAAAAAAAAATTGAGTATTTAGAAATGTAAAATATTATAATGACATTACAGTTTTTCCATCAGTGTCATTTAGATTGTATATTTTGTTAGAGAACTATAAATATCATGGGAAAGTGGTATTGCAGTGTCTTTCAATGTGTTTTCTATAAGATTTTTCAAAAGCTAGTAATCTAAACAGTCCTAACACTGTATGCTGTTTCAGCTGGAAATGTTAATCATATTTCTATACCTCGGGAATGAAGAATACAAAGGCCACAAAATTTCTGCTATAAAGATGATTTATTAATGTTGAATATTCTCCTTTTCATTACTATGCATTTATTTGGGAAAGCAATACTTGTAGGGGAAGAGGAGCCATATGACAACTATTAACTTGCAAACAAAAAAAAGGGCCTGCTTCACTGATCCATGTCATTAGCAAAGCCTTGGAGGCTCATAACAAGCACATCAGTCGAACAATACAGACCTCCATCTCCAAGTTATCCACACGCAGGTTCATACACTCACTCCACACATATAACGCTCACACAAACAACACACAGGCTTAACAGAAGCCATACACATGCAACACACATTTACACAACACACACACACACACACAATAGACCATTATAATCTACACATCCATGGCAAGTAGCAAGTATTCAGGATTATTACCTTAAAAAATAAACTGATTGAAGGGAAAAATGAAAAAGCAAATAAACCTACAGAGAGTTACAGATTTTGCAACCTTTGTCCTGCCCCCCACAAAGTTATTGTCTATTTAAATCAAAATATATTGTCAGACTGAATAACTAACTGGCAGGTTCCTTTTCAAAAGAAAATATATAATGATCATACATACAATGCATATTTAATCATGTTTCTTGTATCCCCAGGCTCATCATAGTAAACGGGACACAATGAATTCAAGAAGTACTTGTTACATGAACAAACCAATTAATAAGTATACTGATTAAATGAACTAATAAAAACTTGTGGATCATTTTGTGGAGTTGAGCAGGATAGTATAAATTCTATTTCTAGGTGATAGAGTATCCATGCACATGCAGCTTAGTTATATTGCCAAATTTTCCCCCAATAGTGGTTTTCATCTACTTAACTGAAAATGTCTGTTATTTTTATTCTTCTATATCTCTCGAATTTGCTACTTATTTCCTCTGTCTCTATGTTAGTCAAAAGTCTTATTATTTCATACCTTGAATAGGTTGTTCAGAATATGCCCCCACCCTGTAGATTCTCTCAATTCTAAACCATCATCCTGCATAAAAATAACAGACTAGTCTTTTTAAGGCAAGGATTTGGGCAATTTACTACCCTGCTTGAACATCATCAAGTTCCCAACCCCTGTATCAACAGAATCATTTCCAGACTCCTTATCTTTGTATTCAGGTTCCCTACAGAGGTGGTCGCACACTTTCTTTTCAACTCACATACTTCTTTATCTCTCTTGATTCCCCTAATCAAGTCTACTTAGTATCACTGTGACACACATTGCATTTTTCCACTTTGACATTCCTGCTCACATTGATCCAGTTTTTAAAGTCCATCCTGCTTCTCATCTTGCAGACCCCAGCACCTCCATCATGTTTATGTTATGAAGATGAAGACTTCTCTGATAGCATCAGGAAATCATCCTTCTTTTTTCTGAGTAAACAGAGCACTAATTATCTCTACCACATTTCCTAAAATATAGTTTGTAATATCACACTAATTCTATGAGGTAATAAATGTTAATAACAAATATCTAATAACTTTGGAAATCCTGATATAAATATACTATAAAAAATTCTTATCAATATTTCTCCAAGCCATGTTAGATGGAATACAGCATTGATTGCAGAACTCATGTTGTACAAAGCATCTAATGGTACTGGCATTCCACCAAACACATTGTGGGAAAACATTTGTTTATGACAGTTTTATAAGATATATTTCTAGCTTGAATTATCCTTTTGTTTTTTCCATATAGGCATTTTAATTTTGTAGTTGAACGTATTTCCTTCTTTGATTTCTAGAATTTTTAGGTTTTCATTACTGTATTAACTTTATTCCTGGCACCATATTACTTTTTAACTTACCTCTATGCCATATTTGCTCCATACTTCCAATTTTTTAAACCTAAGTATATTTCTTAAAATACTCCAAGCTACTTATTAATTTCCTTTTGTTGCTATAACTAGCACAAACAGGGTCGCTTAAAACAGCACATATTTATTATCTTACCATTCTGGAGGTCAGAATGGGTCTCACTGAAGTAATATCAAGGTGTTAGAAGTGCAGTGCTCCGTTCTGAAAGCTGTGGGAAGAGTCCATTTTTGTGTTTTATCTAGATTTGAAAGGCTGCTCCTGCCCTCACTCTTTGCAAATACTTCCCTTCCATTTTCAGAGCCAGCGATGGTCAGAAAGAGACCTCACTCTGACTTTGATTCTCCTGCCTCCCTCCCTTGTAACGTAATTCACATTACAAGGGCTCTCATGATTACATTACATTAGACTCACTGGATAATCCAATATAATTTCCCCATCTCAAGGTCAGCTGATTACCAACCTTAATTCCATCTGCAGCCTTAATTCTCCTTTTCCTTGTAACACAACGTATTCATAGTTTCTGGATATAAGAATGTGAATATCTCTGTGGGGTCATTAATTTGCCTACAACAGATACTTTAAACTGTTTTGAACTAAAGTATGATAAACAATGTATAAAATAAGTAAAAGGTATAAAATAATGAATAAGTAAAAAGTAGGTAATCAATAATTGAGATGTTCTTTGGGGTACATAATTAATCTTCTTACGTGGATTATAAGTGGTTAGGCAGTTTGTCTTAACTTTTCCTGTTTCCCCTCAGTGCCTGAAACAGATTTTTATCTACAGCTGATTCGCAGTAAAATTTGTTAAATAAATGCAACTTATATTATTCTATCTCCACAATTCCATAGGCCAATATACACACATATTTACAAACTACAAAATTACACATTATTATTTCCAGCTATTTAAAATGCTTTGATATATGTCATAAAATATTTATTCTATGTAAAATACTACATTTTCTCTTATCTGTTTAATATAATTTTCCGATCCACCTGAGGTAAATGCTTTATTCTATCTAGCACTCATGAATTAAAGACTGATTCATATACAAAAGCTAACACCCTAGAATATATGGAAAATAAGAGCAAGAATAGTTGTTATAAAAAAGGGTAAATTCTCAACTATGTTAGTGTGACGGGAAGAATGCATAAAATATAAACAGCATTAATATATAGTATATAATAAATAAAAGTGCTACTTTTGGAAATTATTTCAATGATTTAGAAACGATTTTAATTAAAGTAGCAGGATTAGACTATCTTAGATCTTTCCTATTGTTTTCCAACCCTCTATACCAATTTGAGTAAGGGACAATAAAAATTTGTCATGATATAAGATTTATATTTGCTGCTGTTATTTAGAAAATGTATAATATTAATAATAAAAAATTGAGTGAAGTCCAGTAGCCTCTGTGTTTACAACTGATTGGGAAACTCTATAGCAGGAATTCCGATTAGGAGGGTGTGAAATAATCACTTCAGAGCAATGGTTCTCAAAGCTGGCTGTCATTCATATCTCCAAAGACATTAAAAAATCGCAATGCCCCTCCTTGTCACCCCCCAAAAAAGATTAAATTCAACTACATATTTTACAGATCTGACAATCATAGAGTTGCACAGTTAGTTGAGAAAGGGGAACAAAATAAAATTCTAATGATTACGTTTTTTAAAAATCCCACTGCCCAGGTCACTCTTTAGACCAATGGAATCAAAATCAGATTCCAGGTCACACCCCAGATCAATGAAATCAGAGTCTGATTCTAATGCATGGGCACAGTGAGTTTCCAGAATTAATAGTCTTACCTTAGGGGTTGATTTCCAGCAGCAAGTAACAATCTATGAAATCTCCACTTACTAATTTATTCTCTAAATTTATCTCAGCAAGATTGCTAAACTTTTAAAATCCTGAACTTGTAACCATCCCCATGGGTAAAAGAGATTCACTTTTTCAGCACTCATCTTTTATTTTTTGATTCCTCATCTTTACTTCAGAATCATGCTGGAAGACTTAATCTCAAAATTCAACAATTGACTTTACGTAGTCTTATAATTTTAGCAAGCTAATTAGAAGTTCTTAATTTATCTATGAGTGTGTAACTATATATATTGGGGATTGATACCTAATTCCAAAATCCAAGGAAAAGAGTGAGTGGAGGTTTTAGTTACAGATGGTGAAATTTATAATACCTAACATTTGTTGAGAGCTCACTTTACACATAACACAATTTACAAGGTAGGAACTATTACTATTTTTTTCATTTTCTGTCTTTATTTAGTGGGTGAGTAAACTGAGGAAAAGAAAGTGTAAGACTTGGCATAGTCCACACAGCTTCTAGATCTAAAAATTGGGATTATGAACTAAGTCAATCTAAATCCAGAATGTGTGCTCTTACCTACTATATCACAGAAAAACTTAAAATATTATAATATAACCAAGCATTTCTGAGCAGTAGTGGCAACCTTTTCAGAGATCAGTTTGCCTAGATGTTGTTCTCTTTCCACAAAGGACTTAAAAGGAAGCCTTTCACTAGACCAGCAGAGAAATACAATATTCCCAAAACATTAAAAGGCAGCTGCAGGAAGCATTTTGTAAACATATGGTACTTGTATAATTAACGTTTAAGTAGATAATTAGCTTACAGTCACATAATTACAGTTAGAAAACCTGAAATTTCCCAAACTGAATTCATAGTACCTCTTTTTCTCTTCAAACCCATCTGCTCCTTTTTTTTGTTTGTTTTTGTCCAGTGCATAGCAACTAGAAAATTTGTTGTTCAACTTAACTTTGGAAAATATTCTCCACAAATTCTTTATTTTCATCCAGATTTCCCACAACCCACACTTTAGATATCTCCCCCTGCTTTCATTCCAACTACTTGGTTTAAAAGTTTGTCCATTTTCACCTTCAAGGTTGTGATAGCCGCCTGCTTGCCCTATCAGTCTAGCCCGTTTTGCATTGTCCTGACAGATGACCTCATCTAAAATGGAAATATAAGCATGTCTAGTTTTTTTTTGCTTAAAATATTTCAATAAATTTCAGGTTAAAATACTAAAATTATCTTCAAGATAAGATCTAATCTCCTAAAATATAGTTCTAAATATGTTTTTATAATCTAACGCTGCTTATTTAGTCTCATTTCTAATTTTAATCCTAATGTACTTCTTTATCTCTTAGCATTCATGTATGTGACTCCCTTTATTAGGGAATCTTAGAAAACCTTTTATTCTCCTGGATATATCCTTTATATATATTTTTAAAATTCATCTAAGTATTACTTTTTTAGGAGTTTCTTATTCAAATCTTCAGCTACAATATAAACATCATTTTTTTTTCTACATGACAGCAAATTCCAAAAGTCAACAGCCAACTAAATGTGATACAAAGGAAAAAGATATTCTACACAAATGGAAATTAAAAAAAAAAAGATGGAGTATCAATACTTATATAAAACAAGATAAACTTTAAAACAAAAACTACAACAAGAAACAAAGAAGGACATTACATAATGATGAAAGAATTAAGCCAAGAAGAGGATATAACACTTAGGAACATCTAAATATATAAAGTAAGTTTTAACAGACATAAAAGGAAAACTAAACAGTAACACCCAATTTACATCTATGAACAGATTGTCTAAACAGAAAATCAATAAGAAAGCATTGACCTTAAACAATACATTATGCCACATGAACTTAATAGATATATACAAATGATACATTCAAAAACAGTAGAATACACATTCTTTTCAAATGTATGTGAAACATTCTCTAAGATAGATCACATGCTAATCAATAAAACAATTCTCAATAAATGTAAGAAGATCAAAATTATATTGAACGTCTTTACTGACCACAGTGGTATGAAACTAGAAATCAATTACAAGAAGAAAAATGGAAAAAACCAAAACATGTGGAGGCTAAACCACATGCTGTTAAATAGCCAATGTGTCAACAAAAAAAATCAAAGAGCAAATAAAACTCAAGACAAATGCAAACAGAAACACAACATTACAAAATCTATGAGATGTAACAAAAGCAGTTCTAAGGGGGAAGCTTATAGCGATACAGGCCTACCTCAGGAAACAAGAAATGTCTCAAATAAGCAATTTAACATTACTTCTACAGGAACTAGAAAAGAAAAACAAGGCCCAAATTTAGTAAAATAAAGAAATAATAAAGGAAACAAATAAAGAATATAAAAAGGAGAAAAGATCAATAAAATTAATAGCTGGTTCTTTGAAAAGATAAACAAATTGATAAACTTTTAGCTAGACTCAAGAAAATAAGAGAGGGTCCAAAATATAAAATCAAGAATGAAAGTGGAGAAGCTACAACCAATAGCACAGAAATATAATACAAAGGAACATAAAAGATCACTATAAACAATTATACACCAAAAGACTGAACAGTTTAGAAAAGTGGATAAATTCCTAGAAAAAATCTTGCAAGACTGAATCAGAAATAAATAGAAAATCTGAACAGGCTGATTACTAGTAGGGAAATTGAATCAGTAATAATAATAATAAAAAAAATCCCAACAAATAAAAGTCAGGACCAGATGGCTTCACAGGTGAATTCTACCAAACATTTAAAGAAGAGATAATACCTACCTTCCTCAAACTATTCTAAAAATATTGAAGAAGATTACTCCCAAATTTGTTTTACAAGGCCAGCACTACCCTGACACCAAAAGTGGATCAAGACAAAAAAAAAAAAAAATTATAGGCCAATATCCCTAATGAACATATACATGAAAATCCTTAACAAAATACTAGTAAACTAAATTCAACAATATATTAACAGGATCATACACCATGATCAAATGGGATTTATCCCAGGGATGTAAGAATGTTTCAATATTCACACGTTAATCAACAGAATACACCATATTAAAAGAGGAAATGTAAAACTCATATGATCATCTCAATAGATGCAGAAATAGCATTTGACAAAATCCAACATTTATTTATGATTAAAACTCTCAACTAAGTGGGCATAGAGGGAATACACTTCTATTAATAAAGACCATATATGACAAACACACAGCTATCATTATCCTCTATGGAGAAATGCTGAAAGCTTTTCCTCTAAGATCAGGAGCAAGGCAAGTGTGCCCACTCTCGCCACTTTTATTTACATAGTACTGGAAGACATAGCCACAGCATTCAAAAAAGAAATAGAAACAACAGTTATCCAAATTGGAAAGGAAGAAGTAAAACTATCTCTATTCTCAGAAAACTATCTATATTCTCAACGTAACAGCATATATAGCAAACCATAAAGACTCCACCAAAAAGTATTAGAGCTAGTAAATAAATTCAGTAATTTCAGGATATAAGATACAGAAATCTATTGCATTTCTATACACTAATTACAAACTATCAGAAAGGTAAATGAATAAAATAATCCCATTTACAATTGCAGCAAAAAAGAATAAAATACCTAGGAGTAAATTTAATCAAGAGGGTGAAAGACCTCTACTCTGAACACTGTAAGATGTTGATGAAAGAAATTGAAGAAAACACAAATAAATTGAAATATATACAGTGCTCATGGATTGGAAGAATTAATATTGTTAAAATGTCTATGTTACCCAAAGCAATATACAGGTCCAATTCAATCCATATCAAAATACCAATGACATTTTTCACAGAACTAGAGGAAATACTTCTAAAATTTGAATGGATACACAAAAGACCCTGAAGAGCTAAAGCAGTTTTAAGAAAGAATAACATATCTGTAGGTGTCACACTCCCTGATTTTAAACTATACTGCAAAGTTTTAATAATCAAAACAATACAGTACTGGCACAAAAACAGACACATAGATCAATGGAACAGAATAGAAAGCCCAGAAATAAACTCATGCTTATATAGTCAATCAATGAATAAGGAGGCAAGATTATAAAGTGGGGAAAAGATAGTCTTTTCAACTAACAGTGATGGAAAAACTGGACAGATACATGCAAAAAAATGAAGCTGGACCACTTTCTTATATCATATACAGAAATAAATTCAGAATGGATTAAAAACTTAAATGTAAGACCTGAAACCATGAAACTCCTAGAAGAAAACATAGACAATAAACCCTTGATATTGGTCTAGGCAATATCTTATTGGATCTGCCTCCTCAGGCAAGGGTAACAAAAGCAAACAACAACAACAATGACAACAAAAATAAATGGGACTACATCCACTAAAACGCTTTTGCACAGTAAAGGAAACCATCAACAAAAAGAAAAAAGCAACTTACTTAATGGGAAAATATATTTATAAATGATATAACTGAAAAAGTCTTAATATCTAAAATATATAAAAAATCTCAAGCAACTCAATATCAAAAAATAAAAAGCAATCTGATTAAAAAATGAGCCAAGGACCTGAATAGACATTTTTCCAAAGAAGACATAGAGATGACCAACAGACTCATTAAAAGGGTCTCAATATCACTAACTATCAGGGAAATGCAAATCAATACCACAATGAGATAATACCTCTCACTTGTCAGAATGTCATCAAAGTAACATCAAATAGCAAGTGTTAGCCAGGTTGTGGAGAAAAAGGAATGCTTGTACACGATTGAAGGGAATCTGTATTTGTGCAGTCACTATGGAAAATGGTAGAGGTGCCTCAAAAAATTAAAAATATAACTATGATACTAATCCAGCAATTCCACTCCTGGGTATCTATATGAAGAAAATGAAAACGCTAATTCAAAGAGATATATGCATCCTTATGCTCACTGCAGTGCTATTTACAATAGGCCAAGACATGGAAGAAACCCAAAGGTCCATCAGCAGATGAATGGATAATGAAGATGTGGTATTTGTACACAATGGAATATTACTCAGCCATAAAAAAGGATGAAATAATGCCGTTTGTAACAATATGGAAGGGAAGTAAGTTATAGCAAGAGAAATAAGTCAGATAGAGAAAGACAAATTCTGTACAATTTCACTTATATGTGGAATCTAAAAAACAGAAAAAATGAACAAACAAAACAAAACAAAACAGGCTTATAGATACAGGGAACAAAGTGGTGGTTGTCAGATGGGAGTGGGTTAGGAGAATGGACTAAATAGGTGAAGGAGATCAAGAGGTACAAACCTCCACTTCTTATACAAGAAATAAGTCATGGGGATGTAATATACAGCATAAGGTGTATAGTCAACAATATTGTAATAACTTTGAGTAGAGACAGATGGTTACTAGACTTATTGTGGGGATCATTTCATAATATATATAAATTTCAAACCACCATGTGATACACCTGAAACCAATATTGTATGTCTACTATACTTTAATGAAAGTTTATGTTCAAAAAAATGAATAAAAAAATAAAAGTCAATTGCTATATATGGTAACATTCAGAGAATAAGCAGTTAGGATTAGTTAACAAAGAGCTGAATGGTGCCAGTGCTTTTATCATAAGGTTAAGGAGATTTTAAAAATCTTAGTTAGAAAATGGTCTATTCCAAATTTTATCATGTCCTTTCTCCATATTTGTTCATTTTTTCCTTAAATTTCCTTGAACAAAGTAGATATAAATATGAAATTTTCCTCTCCCTTCAGCAGTGCTGTGTTAAATCTCATCATGTCACTTTAATAAAATGTTTAGACTATGGTAATGCATTTACCCTTTTCCTATGGTAGTAGCATTGATAAATCAAATGTGGGCCCAGATATTGACTATATCTTTTATAATTTACCAGTTACATTTTACAAAATAGAAACAAGAACAAAGTGAGAAAAACACTTGGAAAGATGATGTAGAGATGACATAGATATAACATGCAGTTTGGTAAGTGATTCAAAAGCAATGATATTTATAATAAACTTATATGAAGGTAATGATTATTACACATAAGCATACAGCCATGATATGGTGTAAACTAGAAGCCAGATCATGCAGTTACAGTGTTTACCATTGTTATTCAATAAAATTGACAATAAAATTTACTTACATCATTTAGTGTATATTCTACTCCATTGTAATGAAGAATACTAGTTAGCAGTTTGCAAAAAAAATTGATTTATAATATTCAATCAATTTTTTTCCCTTCTCTTCTTGTTACAGCTCCAATGTGAGGAATCACCATCAGAAAATAAATTTTAGTCATTAATGAATAAACAACAAGAACTTTGAATTAGTAAATAACTGTGTTTCTCTTGACCAGAATATAGTATATCATACGAACTATAGTTTTCTAGCTTCATGCTGTGAACATGACTCTACTTGACCCCTCCCTACCCTCCATACACATTCAACTCCTACAAAATTGAGAGATTTATTGTTTTTCTTGTTACATTGTTTACATTGTTAATATTCCAGCTTTGATTAGAAATGTATTCTAAGGCAGATCAATCATTTTTATTGAAATACACATAAAATTTAAAGTATCTCTAATTATTATATGTTATTATAAAGAGAGAGGACCTCTGGGTTATGGAGGCAGAACTCAGAAGACTTTTCAGGAAAGTGGAGGAAGCTGAGAATGGGCTTCTATTATACATTCTTCCACAGATTGCTTTCAAGGAGTGTCACCAGTTTGTCCAAATCTCCAGATAAAGGAGTTTATTGAACCCAGATTGTTGCTGATATACAAGGCTATATCAATTGACAGGTAGGATTTTTCAGCAAGAATTTGAAAGTGATGCTAAGAAGTATTTGAGTAGCATTACTATGTCCTTCGCTGATCCTTCTGTTTCGGAGTATGACTAATGCCAAGGGCTGAATTATAAGGAGGAAGTTTTACTTCCTAAGCAAAAATCGCAACAAAGGGCCTGAAACCTAGTTATTAGTTTGAAAGCAACTAATATTTCAATTACTTAGCTTGAGCCAACATGAGGGATTACAGCGTAGCCTAAAGAATAGTTGACATATAAACATCAGAGAGCTGAGCTGTAGTCACAAGGCTACATTTATCCATATGTGCCATAAAGGATCTTAAGGCTTATAAATTAGCAGGGTTGTTAGTATATTAAGGGAAAAAGAAAAAGAAAAATGAAAGTTTTAGAAAAAGAATAAAATGGAAAGTTAGATGGGAAAGAAGGTAGGAACTGAGGGAGAAAAAAGCTAGAAAGAGAAATATGTTAAAAGACGTTCAACATAGGAAAACGATGAGGGGGATGGATAAAATGTGATATATGAAATTCCAGTGACAGCTAGTAGTGTTGAGAGATTATTAAAAAGCTTCATTCATTTATCCAATTGTACAAAGTAATGGCACAGACATGGTCACTTCTGTCAAGGAGTCATTGTTGGAGAGAGAATTGAAAGAAATAATGCTAAAAGTGAACAGTTGCATTTTATGAGTCTACAATGGAAAAAGCACACACAAGGAGGACAAAACTACTTGGAATCAGGGAAGTGCATATTCACTCAGGTTCTGAATGAAAGACAATATCTTCAACATGGCAATGTCCTAAGAACAGGGATGCATGGTGAAAACAAAAGTCTAAAAATATATTATTTGACAACCAAAATTACGTGAGAGAAGCAGTGCTGGAGGCTAAGAGTGAGAAATTTCCCTCTTAGAGTTCATCAAAGAATTAACAGCTTGATTGCTCCTTCAAAACATATGAACCATATTCTTGTAGTCTTAAAATAACTGAAATTCATAAAAATACATAAATCGCAATTATGGCATAATCAAACAGGTTTAACTACAATAAGCTAGCAATTTTTGAGGCCGGCAGTTTCTCATTAAACTGGAGCTCTAATTTGGGTAACAGAACAGAGGCAGAATGAAGATACTGTGCCGCTATTTGAGTAATTGCTTTTGTTACTAATGGAAAAGAACTGCACCCTGTTATCCTGAAGTAACATTACAGTATATGGCAGCCTCTAACTAAATCAAAGAGGAATAGTTAGAGGATATACAACTATATGATATATAGACTTTTGGAACACCATTCTATCTGAGGAAGCCAATAAATAATATTTTGAAAGGTAAAGATACATATAATTACTTAACTGAAAAGATAAAATAACCAGTTCTCATAGTGCTACACCTAAACTTCCAAGCATGCATCTATAAATATGAGGCAATGTCTAGTTTTTTATGCAGGTGTCAGAGTTTCCTAAAGGATAGGCTGTAGTTATTAATAAATCATAGCTTAAGAAAAGGATATAATGAAATATCTAGGTTAAGAAATTGTATAGCCAGAGGAAGAACTCTCACTTGCCTTGGAAAGTAAATAGCTCTGGGGAGCCATACATGGCCAAAGGAATTCACAAGTTTCCTTACCCAGTACATAATTTTAGCATTTAACCTTGTTTAGGTTGATCTATTCTGGTTGTGTGTGTCTTTTATTTATATTATACCGTGAGCTTAGCAAGAGTAAGAACTATGTCTTCTCCACTTTTCCATCTATTCCTCACATTACTTAGTGTCTACCAGGTGCTCAAGTAATATTATTGATACTTAAGCCATACTGATGCTACTTGACCTCACATACTTCATTCAATAAATCATAACATTCTACTTTTGCTTTGTTTCCTTCTTCTTTTCTCAAAATTTTCTTCCAATTACTTTCAAGACTATCAGGTGGTTTGGTTGACACTGTATGCCTATTTTAGTAGTTTATATGCAAGTACTTATGTATAAAGGACTGACCACCATGCTTTGGTTGATGAAAAGGTAACAACAGGAGTTTAAAATCCAAAAGATACTGTGAACTAGTTACTTTGATGACTCTCAAAAGTTAGTAGATTTGGAAAGATGTATCTGTCAAAGGCAAGGGAAGCATTCCAGGTAATATCATATCAAAACACATAATTGAATTAAATAATTGAATCTATTTCATGAACAGTGGATTCAGGCTGAATATACATTCAGTAGACAAATTTGGAAAGGCAGAAGGTTCTCACCTTTGAAAGAGCTTTGGTGTCAGATAAACCATCACATTCCAGTTCTGTAGTTTATAAACTAGGCAAATATGGGTTGCATTAATTTTCTGTGAGTGTGTGAAAGGGATCTCATCAAGAATATCACAGTTTGGGCTTCCCTGGTGGTGCGGTGGTTGAGGGTCCCCCTGCCGATTCAGGGGACGCGGGTTCGTGCCCCGGTCCGGGAGGATCCCGCCTGCCGCGGAGCAGCTGGGCCCGTGGGCCTTTGTCGCTGAGCCTGCGCGTCCGGAGCCTGTGCTCCACAACAGGAAAGGCCGCAATGGTGAGAGGCCCGCGTATCGCAAAAAAAAAAAAGAAAAAAAAAAAAGAATTTCACAGTTTGTTGTAAAGATTAAATAGGATTATGGTTGTAGGGTATGTTTATTACAGTTCCTCATACCTAAGACTCAATAAAAATGAGCTTCATTAATCACTACGAAATATAGAAATAGTGAACATTTTTTCTGAGCAGAGCTGATGTATATTAAGAAACTTTCCTTACTCAGTACATATTTCAAAATGATACTAGTTTGGGGCTTCCCTGGTGGCGCAGTGGTTGAGAGTCCACCTGCCGATGCAGGGGACACGGGATCGTGCCCCGGTCCGGGAGGATCCCACATGCCGCGGAGCAGCTGGGCCCGTGAGCCATGGCCGCTGAGCCTGCGCGTCCGGAGCCTGTGCTCCGCAACGGGAGAGGCCACAACAGTGAGAGGCCCGCGTACCGCAAAAAAAAATAAATAAATAAAAATAAATTTTAAAAAATGATACTAGTTTGACAGCGATAGAGATACTACAAGTAAGGACACCATGAGTAGGGTAGCATTAATGAAATTGATAGTTAGCAGACAGTCTGGGAACAAAATTATCTAAAACTGGCAACAGATTCAGGTTTCTATACAGGAGACAACTATGGCCTACGGGTGTGGAAACCTTGGTTCTCATTCTGACTCCCCACATCTAGCTGCATATCTGCTGTATATTTACTCACCTGTGATAAGCAATAGAATGATAAATCTCCCAGTTCCTTTGCAGTTTTAATATTAAACATCCATGATTAGATTAGATAGATAACGACAGTGTCAGATGAAAGACAGCATCAAAATTTCAAACTTTAGTGAGAGACAGAAAAGTAGCATTAAAAATATGAAATTTGGAGAGCAAGAAAAGGCACTGATTTGGAGGGAAGAGTCTTGCTTTTTTCTCATCTTTATCTGTGATTGTGATTTTGATTTGTTGGCATAAAACTCAGGTGAAGATGTTTAGGAGGCATTTGGGAATATGGGCTTGATACTTTAGAGAAAAGATATATGACAGGAGCTGATTTGGAAGTCCTCTGCATAAAGGTGAAAGTTGGGGTTTTGATAGTGAATGATATCACAGAGTGTAGAACTTTTTCAGAAGGGAAAAAAAGCAGTCCAAGGACAGAGCTTTTGCCAAGACTCGAGTACAGGTAGTGTCGAAGGAAGAAGAATCAGAAAAGTTGGTAGACTTTTCAGTGAAGAACTTAACAAATGTATGTCAAAGAGGAGTTTCAAGGGGGAAAAAATGTAGTTCTTCATATCTATATTTACTAAGTTTTACTGAGTGATGATAATAAACATACAGAGGTAGTATTAATAAGCCAATTACGATTAGGGAGATGAATGTGTATCACAGTATTAGGCATCACTTTTTCTATCTTAGCTTGGAAATGACACACCCATGATTCAAACTTAGATATTTCCAATGCCAGTGGCCATGTGCTCTTAGTTATTACTTTAATGAGATCAAGGAAGATAAAGACTCAGAAAAGACTGTTGTATTTGATATGTGAAAGGTGTTGTGTATCTTTCCAAGAAGAGAAGTCAGATTTCAAGGAACTAAGTTTGGAAGGTATAGTAATGAGCTGGAGACAAAAGAGAAAATCTACTACATCAAGAGAAGTAATAAAGTAATAAACTAATATTTTATAACTAGTAAAGAAAAAGAATTTAAAGGATAGCAACTTGAGACAGTAACAAAAAGAAAGGAAAACATAGCACTCTTATAGGGTGATCTGACCTAATATTTGGAAAGAGAAAAGAACAAGTAGAAAGGATAAAATTATATTAAAATTATATTATTTTATAATAAGAACTCTACTATGGATTTAAGGTTTTGTTGGGTTTAGATCTTGGCTATGTCCTTTTTTTAGAGCTTAGGAAATTTACTTATTTCTCTAAGCCTGAGTTTCTTTATTGGTAAAATATATATAATAACAATACCTAAGGAGTAAATGAACAGAGAATATGCAATTGCTTTTTCCTCTGCCTATAATGTCCTTCCTGCAGGTATCTACATGGCTAACTCCTTTACTTCCTTCAAGTCTGAACAGAAATTTCCCTCTCAGTGAGGCCTTCCCTGGACTCCTATCTAAAATTTTAAATTTCCTCATACACTTTACATTACATATTTCCCTTCCTGCTTTAATTTTCGTTTAGTGCCTGCAATTAGGTAATCTGTTTTTACTTAACATGTTCTTTGTCTTTACACCCCACTCAAATGCATGCTTCATGAAGGCATTGATTTATTTATGCTTTGTTCAGCACACTTCACAGGCTTTGAATAAATATTTATCAACTGAATGAATGAATGAATGAAGATGGATATCAAAATCAACAGCTAAATCTCCTAGCAGGCTCTTCCTCAGGTAGAAGAATTGATAATCTAAACAAGTCTTTGTCCCCTGAAAATTGCATCAGAATCGCTCTTGAATATGACACTGGGGTTGTGCCATCAGCCAGCTCATTTCTCATTTCCCCTGTAGATGTTTCAGTCTAGTTAGGACTCATTGTCTGTTCTTATAAAACAAGTGCTTCAATCATCCTTAATTCCCAAGTACACCTTTCTCGTTCTCTACAACTTTGCCACATTCAGCTTTATTCTCACACCCAGTTGTATTTCTTAGAATTCCAAATGAATTAGGGCCATGAAATCCCTTTGCGTCTGTTTTCTGGGTAGCCTCTCAATCAAGAAGCAGTGAAGGGTTTTGTATTTTTTTAATAACTCCTAACTTTTATGAGCCCTATGCACATTTCTACCATTTATTTTTTATATTTCTGTGGATCTGGCATATTTCTACATCAGAGCAGTTCAGATAGACTTTAGAAAACCAAACAAAGCAACATCTTTGGATGCAAAGAGAAAAAATATGAATCGTGACTATAATTTCAGAGATCAAAGACTTATGTTAATCACAATTTCTGACTTTGACATAATTTTGATAAATTGCTAAGCCATCCTTTATTAAAACACACTTGAGGTCTTATGGAAAAATTCCTTAAAATTATGAGAGAAAATTAAATTCTTGTTGGTGACACTAAAATGGGTGTTTTATTTGCTTCAGTAAGAGTTAGGATGAGTAAGTAACTCTTAAAAATTTACTTTCTATTTCAAGAGACGAAAAGCATAATCAAGTTTAAGGTAATGAGTGTCAATATTATCAGTTGTATATTTTTTTAATTACTCAGAAAAATATCACATTTATTGCAGATCATAAGATTTGCTTACTGTTGTGAGGTCATTTGCTTCATTGTCCAGCTGGCTGGCTCTACAAGATTTGTCTACAGTTCATTAGAATTGTATATAACACTCTTATGAGTCCTTTATCTTCCCCATTATCCTTTTTCTATTTTTTTCTTTCATTTTTGTTGTTCTATAAAAGCCAGCATTCCTTTAGTGACGTAGTTTCTCCCAAACAGATTCTATTTATAATTAATTAATATATTTTTCAAACATCACATATTATATAACAGGTAACTCCCATTATTGTTGTCTGATTTAATTTCACCTCACTTCCTTTTTTCAAACATATTTCATTGTGATTCATTGGATATTTCAAATATCCAATCTCCTTCAACTGTCATTCAAAGCCAATTTAATATATCTACTTTCTAATCTCATTGCATTCAGCAAGTACTTATTATTTACTATACCATATGAATAGAGTTACAAGTTCTATCCATTCTCTAAAACTAATTGTAATTGTACTTCTTTTATAAATAATTAACTAAATGCCCCAACTTGTGTCCTACCTATGCAAAAAGGCTATGGCAATTCTGTTGGTGCTATTTCATGCTGCCCTACAACATTTTTTTTCTATTGTGTAGCCTTTAGTTATGATATTTGTATAGCCAGTTTCTTGGTCCTCTGAAATCACTGCCCTATATTAAAAGCATCTCCTGACTCTGTTTAGCATTTTTGATAAGTAAGATTACTAGCACATCATGTAACTCTTTTTTAAAAACTTTCTATCTGAAATATACCTGGTCTTGGATTGGGCAACAAATAGGGAGGACATCCCAACAATGCAGAAAAGGAGTATTGAAAATCCTGGCACCTAATTTTAGATCTGGACAAAGACAAGTGTGGAAATGTGTTCTCACCTAGAAGAAACATGGACTATGGGGAGAAGCTGGAAAACCTAAAACCTGCTTAGACACTTCTGAAATTTGTGGTGAAGCTGAAGTGATTTGTACTCCTTTTGATCACATTACAAAGACAGGCCCCAATAAATGATTTTATCTTTTGTTGTTTGATTGTATAATACTTTATATCCCTGAGCAGATCAGGGTGGCTAGATTGTAGAAGTAGCTGTTTCCAGTAATATGTCAGTTAAATTTGTTTATATTCTTATAATTCTTATTAAAGAGTTATCACTGAAAAATCTGCTAATTTACTTAATTAGCATAATTAATTGAAGAGTGAGAATGTATTGAAAGGGTCACTGTATTAAAAACTTAAGTGTCAGATCTATTAATGTATGTCATAAATATTTATTGAGCATCTACTATGTGTCAAAACTGTTCAAGGCATTGGGGATGCAAAAGAGAAAAACACTGACTAGATCCTTGTGCTTGCTAGGCTTGCACGCTAGTGAAAGAAGACAGAAAATAGAACAAAGACAAGCTGAAAAAAATCAGTTAATGATGAATAGCATGTAAATAATTAAAATAGGATGCAGTTCTGTCAAGTAACAGGGTGGCTCTTTTAGACTGGGTAGGCAGAAAATATTTTGCTAAAGAGGTAACATTTCAGCCAAGATCTGAATGACAAAACCATGTTGGCTAAGATCAAAACTTGTTTGGAGAGTATTCCAGGCAGTGGGACCAGCTTGAACAAAGGCCCCCAGGCATGAGCAAATTTGGCATATGTGAGAAACAGAAAGAAAGTCAGTCTAGTTGGGAGGGAAGAGTAGTGTGAGATAAAATACTTGAGAAAAATGGAAACAATTCATGCATGACTTTGTAAGTCATGAGAGGAAATGGAATCTGATTTTGCAACTGGAAATGTAGAAAGTGACCTGATATGATTGGATGGATGTTGTTCAGATAATGTATATGTTCATTTATTCAATAAACATTTATTAAGTATATTCTATGTACACTGTTCTAGATACAAGGGATATATCAGTGAAGAAAATGTGCAATGACATCAGCCCTCTTTGAATTTGTTTTATATTAGGGAATACAGAGTAAACAATAAACAGATAAGTAAATTATACAGTATGTCAACAGCTTATAAGTGTGAGGGAGAAAAAAATTTATAGCAGGGAGGAGGGATTGAGAAATGCTATAAGAGAGGACAGGTAGGTTTGAATTTTAAATAGGGAGCCATTGCAGGCAAGACTGGAAATTTGAACAAAGACTTGAGATTAAAGGAAGGAGTTTGAGACTCTGTCATTTTACTACATTATTTTTATAGTTCAAAAAAATGTCAGCTGAAGTTAGTGCTTTTTGTATTTTCACCTTGGATTACCACGTTTACTTGTAGCTTGAAAGTTGCCCTTTAACCTCTGTACTTATCGTTTCTCTACAATATTCAAATTTTATTTTGTTGACACTAAAGAAAAAAAAGTTCTGGATTGAAATAGATTTTAGGTGATGCTCCAGACAAACATCTTTTTACATTTTGTTGTTTGTTTAGTTAGTTTTGCCATTACCTCTCACTATTATTCTTCAATTTGCTGTAATTCAAAGAGACATAATTTTCAAATAGCTGGAACAAAGTTGGATGGCTTATTTTATGTGTCAGCTTGGCTATACCATGGGACCTAGATATTTGGTTAAACACTATTCTAGCTATTTCTCTGAAGATAACTTTTTTTAGGATTTTTAAGAGACTGGCTAAAACAGGCTGAAGAGGATCCTTTGACCAAGGAAAGTTGTAGATTCAGAGGTACCTGAGAGCAGTCTTACAGGTTGGAGGAGAGATGAGGTAACACATACAGAAAAAGGACCAGAAGAAAATAAAATAAAAACAAATGGTAAACAGCCAAATAACTGTGCCTCCCTGGTAGATTTTTAAAAATTTGGTGAAGGTATTATAATGAAATAATTTTTTCATGTTATATGGATAAGTTCAACTTGGTAAGAAGCCATTATCACCAGTTTTACTGTCAATCAGTATTTAGAAGTAAAACAGAGTTGCTAAAATTTTGTTTTTATCTTAGAAGGGCTGTGTTACAATAAATCTAATGATGTAGTCTCCCATACTAAGAAAATAGGTCTGTAATCATGACTCACCCATAACTATCCCTTGGCAGAAATTCCAAAGAATGGTCTAGAAAAAGCAAGACACAATCTACATGCATGTTTGAACCCCAGAATTGCTGAGGGAAGCTGAACAATGGGAGTAACGGGTGTCGATATCTGAGGGCAAAATTTGTCAGATCTAAGCATATGTTTCTAGTCTAGAAGTTTATTTTGAGAAACTCTTAGAAGGAGTAGAGCATTAACAACTTAGCAGCAACTTTGACCCTGTAGGGACATTGTGCTTGTTATCTAGAGTGCCCCCTGAATTCTGGATTTAAAAACATAGCTCTGGTTTTTAATAATTGTGCCTTATCTGCAAAACCAGGATATCCCAGGAATCCTAATACTCCAGTCTTATAAATAATATCTTCTAGATATTATTTCTTGCACTCAGACAGGACATAAACATTCTTTGTCACACCAAGGGACCTAAGTTTTAAAGCTAAACATATGGACATGGGAACATAAGACTTGCTGGAGAAAATTTACATTCATTTGCATGCCTGTACAAGTTCTATCCTTATCTAATTCTTAGTATCTTTCTCAACTGACTATATCTTAACTGTTGTTTTATTTTTAATGTATAGTCTTAATGAATAAAATTGACTAGCAAAAATTTTGATAATTGCAATTATGTATTTAGGTTTTGATTGCTAAAATATCTATCTGAATAATCCAGAGCTGGATAAATATTTATCTTAACTTGTTGGTTAGGTTAGGAAACTCTTTTCCAACCTTTCCTACCCACTCAGGATAAGCCTATTTTCCCTCCCCTCCAAAAATCAACCATTAGTCTTTCCCTTTTCCTTTCTCTCCTCTTTCATGTTTCTTGTTGCTACTATTCATTTTGCCTAGAATTGTTTTCTTATTATTTTATGTCACTTTCAATTCAGAATAACTCCTTGAAGGCTCTGCTTCTTATGCTTTGTGTCAGCCACAATGACCTAACATCGCTTTACATCCATATCTATACAACCTAAGTAGAATTGGGATTGACCATCAGATTCTGTGTATTCAGTTTGTGGCAGCCTCTCACAAATGCTCTACAAATAAAGTGGCTTGTATTTCTAGAGTTCTGCCAATCACATTAGCCACAAATGAATCTTCCAGACACAGCTATTTCTAAAGCAGTTCATGAAGAAGCATAGACTAGATCTTGATGATTATACATGGATATAAGCTCTCATTTTGAGATGGAAACATGCTCTATGAATCATTATTATTCATGATAGTAAGAATAGCACTACCATCCAATGATACAATAGTAATAATGGCTCTGGTTTATTATTTGTAACTTGAAGTGACTCATTCAATTCTCAGAATAGCTAATAAATACTTGCAAAATATGTAATTTGGCCTACTGATAAAAACTGCTGTATAAGTGTACAATAATCAAATAACAGTAGCAATACTGTGTTCACAAGTTAATTAATAATGAACTACTATGAAAGAATTGACTTCCATCTTATGTTTTAAAATTAGGATTAGAGATTTGGGGGGTTTTAAAAAAAATCATGTAAGAAAGGGCAAAACTAAAAATTAGTTTTTATACTCCAGTGCAATGAATTAAAAATTGTATTTTCACACTTTGGGATTTAACTGCTACTGAAAATGGCATTAATATAATGATATGCTAAAAAGAATCTTTCACTCCTTGTTTCCTCTAGCCTAAGTGTATATGATTTTCTTTACCTTTTCTCTCCAGGTTGTCTAGGCAGTAACCTCAACATCTTTTAAGGATGCAGTGATACAGTAATTACTATATTGTTCTAAACATATTGAAACCTGAGACAAGCCCAATCTGATGTACATTCTTTGAGTCTTTGGCAGAATCATAGATGAACAAGACATTGTCAAGAAGCTCACCATCCGGAGGAAAAGAGAGAAAGAGGAGTGTAAAAGCTCTGGGAAACAGTACACTTGAATTCTTTCTATCAAAGAGGACCTCATTTATAATTCCCTGTAACATTAAGTAATATCTCTTTGCCTTTCTTCTCAAGTCCTCTACACCCTCAATATGCTCTGGAGCCCTCACTTTCCAGACATAGACCCCTTGTCCTCTGTTTTTCTCCCTCTTCTTTCCATTCCTTAATTCCTTAAGTTGATCCAGCTGCTTCCTTAGGAACCCATAGTATTTCTTCAGGAAGTAAAAGTGCAGAGAAAACTACTGGACAAATACAGACTTGTCTTTGGCTGATGGAATGAAGAAAAAGGCAGGAAACTCTTACAAAAATGATACTGCTCTGTCATTCATGAATCACTTAAATATAATTGTCAAGAGTGAGAATTCTAGGGGCTGGAGTGCCTGGATCCAAAGAGCTGCTCTACAATTTACTGTTTGAATGACCTTGGACAAATGTCCTAATATGTTTTTTGGTAAATATATAATATATATATGTACATATATAAATACATATATTATATATTATAAATATTATGTATTATCAACGACTATAATAATTGAATAAATGAATGAATATATGAATACAATAAATATAATAAGAATGTAATGGTATAGAATGCATAACATTACATGACATAAAATGATGAACTTAACAATAATGCCTAACTCATAGGACTGTTGTACAATTTAGATAAGTAATTATACATTATTATATCTCTATTACCTTGTCAACCACATGGTAATTGCTCAATAAAAATTAACTATTATTTATTATTATTGTTATCCACACCTGGCTTCTGAATTTATTTTCTAACAGGCTAAAAAAAGGACTATTAAAAATCATTTGTTTTCATAAATAGCTTAATGAATTTGATGGCAACACAAAACAACACTTACACTTATACTAATCACTTTACTCAAATTAGGCACCTTTTCTGTTCGCTTCTGTTCTCTAAATATATATAATTATATTTGATAGTGAAAATCTTATTTTTATGATGAAATGTATAAAATATTATTTCTGTAAATTAGAAAGTCAAAAAATAAATATACTTTTAACTCTGACTACATATTAGAATAAAGAAGGAGTTTTTAAAAAATATGGATGACCAGGCCCTATCACCAGATATTATGACTCAAGTCTATGGTCAACATGGGCATTTGCATTTTTCTTTTACACTACCTAGGTATATCCAGTGTACAGCCAGAGTTAAGAAAACCCACGAGTATATGTGATTATATCATAGAATCTAAGTTCTGAAAGTGATTTTAGAGATTATCTAATTCAAATATGTCTACAACACAGACTGACTCAGCATATGCTTGAGCACCACCAACTGATGCAGCCCATTCTACGAATAGCTCTGGAAGTGGGAAAATTTTTTATTGATTTTCCGCATGCTGATTTTTCAAATACTTAAAACAATTAACCATTCTACTATGCCTACCAGACTTTTTTTTCACAAGGCTAAGCATCCCAAACTCTTTCTAGGAACACTTACCCAGATAGCCCTTTTCTTTGTTCAGCTGGGCTTTCAAAACTGAACAATGAGCAAGGTATTACTATCATTCTATGTATTCTTTGTCTGCTAAATCAGTCCAGGATATATTAACTTTATGGTCCCTAAAACTATATTTTATAATTCATACATCCTTATGCTAAGTAGCATAGCTACTATATTAATTTTCTATTACTGTATATAAAATTACCCTTAAAGCTGGTAAAAACAATGTATGTTAATGAAAGACATTATTATAAACTGACAACATACTATTGTATCACATAATTTCTAAAGGTGAGAGATCTACTAGCGGAATTAAGCTTAATTTTTTTTTTAAACATCTTTATTGGAGTATAATTGCTTTACAATGGTGTGCTAGTTTCTGCTTTATAAAAAAGTGAATCAGCTACACATATACATATATCCCCATATATCCTCCCTCTTGCGTCTCCCTCCCACGCTCCCTACCTCACCCCTCTAGGTAGTCACAAAACACGGAGGTGATCTCCCTATACTATGCAGCTGCTTCCCACTAGCTATCTATTTTACGTTTGGTATATATATAAGTCCATGTCACTCTCTCACTTCGTCCCAGCTTACCCTTCCCCCTCCCCGTATCCTCAAGTCCATTCTCTACGTCTGTTTCTTTATTCCTGTCTTGCTCCTAGTTTCATCAGAACCATTTTGTTTTTGTTTTTTTTTTAGATTCCATCTATATGTGTTAGCACATATTTGTTTTTCTCTTTCTGACTTACTTCACTCTGTATGACAGACTCTATATCCATCCACCTCACTACAAATAACTGAATTTCATTTCTTTTAATGACTAATATTCCATTGTATATATGTACCACATCTTCTTTATCCATTCATCTGTCAGTGGACACTTCGGTTGCTTCCATGTCATGGCTACTTTAAATAGAGTTGCAATAAACATTGTGGTACATGACTCTTTTTGAAATATGGTTTTCTCAGGGTATATGCCCAGTAGTGGGATTGCTAGGTTGTATGGTAGTTATATTTTTAGTTTTTTAAGGAAACTCCATGCTGTTCTCCATAGTGGCTATAACAATTTACATTCTCACCAACAGTGTAAGAGGGTTCCCTTTTCTCCACACCCTTTCCAGCACTTATTGTTTGTAGAATTTTTTGACTGTGGTCATTCTAACTGGTGTGAGGTGATACCTCCTTGGAGTTTTGATTTGCATTTTTCTAAAGATTAGTGATGTTGAGCATTCTTTCATGTGTTTGTTGGCAATCTGTATATCTTCTTTGGAGAAATGTCTCTTTAGATCTTCTGCCCATTTTTGGATTGGGATGTTTCTTTTTTTGATATTGAGCTGCATAAGCTGCTTGTAAATTTTGGAGATTAATCCTTTGTCAGTTGCTTCATTTGCAAATAATTTCTCCCATTCTGAGGGCTGTCTTTTCATCTTGTTTATTGTTTCCTTTGCTGTGCAAAAGCTTTTAAGTTTCATTAGGTCCCATTTGTTTATTTTTGTTTTTATTTCCATTTCTCTAGGAGGAGGGTCAAAAAGGATCTTGCTGTGATTTATGTCATAGAGTGTTCTGCCTATGATTTCCTCTAAGAGTTTTCTAGTGTCTGACAATACATTTACGCCTTTAATCCATTTTGTGTGTGGTGTTAGGAAGTGTTGTAATTTCATTCTTTTACTTGTAGCTGTCCAGTTTTCCCAGTACAACTTATTGAAGAGGGTGTTTTTACCCCATTGTATATTCTTGTCTCCTTTATCAAAGCTAAGGTGACCATATGTGTGTAGGTTTATCCCTGGGCTTTCAATCCTGTTCTTTTAATCTATATTTCTGTTTTTGTGCCAGTACCATACTGTCTTGATTACTGTAGCTTTGTAGTATAGTCTGAAGTCCAAGAGCCTGATTTCTCCAGCTCTATTTTTCTTTCTCAAGGTTGCTTTAGCTATTCGGGGTCTTATGTGTTTCCATACAAATTGTGAAATTTTTTATTGTAGTTCTGTGAAAAATGCCACTGGTAGTTTGATAGGGATTGCATTGAATCTTTCGGTATTGCATTGAATTGCTTTCGGTAGTATAGTCATTTTCACAATGTCCATTCTTCCATTTCAAGAATGTGGTATATCTATCCATTTGTTTGTATCATCTTTTATTTCTTTCATCAGTGTCTTATAGTTTTCTGCATAAATTTTTTTTGTCTCCTTAGGTAGGTTTATTCCTAGGTATTTTATTCTTTTTGTTGCAGTGGTAAATGGGAGTGTTTCCTTAATTTCTCTTTTAGATATTTCATTATTAGTGTATAGGAATACAAGAGATTGCTGTACATTAATTTTGTATCCTGCAACTTTACCAAATTCATTGATTAGCTCTAGCAGTTTTCTGGTAGCATTTTTAGGATTCTCTATCTATAGTAATCAAGTCATCTGCAAACAGTGACAGCTTTAATTCTTCTTTTCCGATTTGGATACCTTTTTTTTTTTTTTTTTTTTTTATCTCAACCACTGCGCCACCAGGGAAGCCCCTGGATACCTTTTATTTCTTTTTCTTCTCTAACTGCTCTGGCTAAAACTTGCAAAACTATGTTGAATAATAGTGGTGAGAGTGGATGACCCTGTCTTCTTCCTGATCTTAGTGGAAATGGTTTCAGTTTTCAACATTGAGAACGATGTTGGCTGTGAGTTTGTCACATATGGCCTTAATTATGTTGAGGTAAGGTCCCTCTATACCTACTCTGGAGGATTTTTATCATAAATTGGTGTTAACTTTTGTTGAAAGATTTTTCTGCATCTATTGAGATGATCATATGGTTCTTCTCCTTCACTTTGTTAAATATGATTTATCACATTGATTGATGTGTGTATATTGAAGAATCCTTGCATTCCTGGGATAAATCCCATTTGATCATGGTGTATGATCCTTTTAATGTGCTGTTGGATTCTGTTTGCTAGTATTTTGTTGAGGATTTTTGCATCCAGATTCATCCATGTTATTTGCCTGTAGTTTTCTTTCATTGTGACATCTTTGTCTTGTTTTGGTATCAGGGTGATGCTGGCCTCTTAGAATGAGTTTGGGAGTGTTCATCCCTCTGCTGTATTTTGGAAGAAGGATAGGTGTTAGCTCTTCTCTAAATGTTTGCTAGAATTCTCCTGTGAAGCCATCTAGTCCTGGGCTTCTGTTTGTTGGAATATTTTTAATCACAGTCACAATTTCAGGGCTTGTAATTGGTCTGTTTATATTTTCTATTTCTTCCTGATTCAGTCTTGGAAGGTTGTGCTTTTCTAAGAACCAGTGCATTTCTTCCAGGTTGTCCATTTTATTGGCATATAGTTGTTTGTAGTAATCTCTTATGATCCTTTTTATTTTTGCAATGTCAGTTTTTACTTTTCCTTTTTCATTTCTAATTCTAATGATTTGAGACTTCTCCCTTTTTTTTCTTGATGAGTCTGGCTAATGGTTTATCAATTTTGTTTGTCTTCTCAAAGAAGAGCTTTTAGTTTTATTGATCTTTGCTATTGTTTCCTTCATTACTTTTTCATTTATTTCTGATCTGATCTTTATAATTTCTTTCTTTCTGTTCACCTTGGGTTTTTTTTTGTTTGTTTGTTTGTTTGTTTGTTGTTGTTGTTGTTCTTCTTCTTTCTCTAATAGCTTTAGGTGTAAGGTTAGGTTGTTTCTTTGAGATATTTCTTATTCCTTGAGGTAGGATTGTATTGCTATTAAATTCCCTGTTAGGACAACTTTTGCTGCATCCCATAGGTTTTGGGTCATCGTGCTTTCATTGTCTTTTGTTTCTAGGTATTTTTGATTTCTTCTTTGATTTCTTCAGAGATCTCTTGGTTGTTAAGTAGGGTATTGTTTAACCTCCATGTGTTTATATTTTTTACAGATTTTCTCCTGTAATTGATATCAAATCTCATAGTGTTGTTGTCGGAAAAGATACATGATACGATTTCAATTTTCTTAAATTTACCAAGGCTTGATTTGTGACCCAAGATATGATCTATCCAGGAGAATGTTCCATGAGTACTTGAGAAGAATGTGTATTCTGCTCTTTTTGGATGGAATGTCCTATAAATATCAATTAAGTCCATTTTTGTTTAATGTATAATTTAAAACTTGTGTTTCCATATAATTTTCATTTTGGATGACCTGTCCATTGTAAAAATGGGGTATTAAAGTCCCTTCCTATGACTGTGTTACTGTCTATTTTCCCTTTTATGGCTGTTAGCATTTGCCTTATGTATTGAGGTGCTCCTATGTTGAGTGCATAAATATTTACAATTGTTATATCTTCTTCTTGGATCGATCCCTTGATCATTATTTAGTGTCCTTCTTTTTCTCTTGTAATAGCCTTTATTTTAAAGTCTATTTTGTCTGATATGAGAATTGCTACTACAGCTTTCTTTTGTTTTCTATTTTCATGGAATATCTTTTCCATCCCCTCACTTTCTGTCTGTATGTGTCCCTAAGTCTGAAGTGGGTCTCTTGTAGGCAGCATATATACTGGTTTTGTTTTTGTACCCATTCAGCCAGTATGTCTTTTGGTTGGAGCACTTAATCCATTTACATTTAAGGTAATTATTGATATGTATGTTCCTATTACCATATTCTTAATTGTTTGGGGTTTGTTATTGTAGGTCTTTGCCTTCTCTTGTGTTTCCTGCCTAGAGAAGTTCCTTTGGCATTTGTTGTAAAGCTGGTTTTGTGGTGCTGAATTCTCTTAGCTTTTGCTCATCTGTAAAGGTTTTAATTTCTCTATTGAATCTGAATCAGATCCTTGCTTGGTATAGTAATCTGGTGTAGGTTTTACCCTTTCATCACTTAAAATGTGTCCTGCCACTCCCTTCTGGCTTGTAGAGTTTCTGCTGAAAGTTCTGCTGTTAACCTTATGGGTATTTCCTTGTATGTTATTTTTTTTTTTCTCCTTTGCTGCTTTTAATATTTTTTCTTTGTATTTAATTTTTGATAGTTTGATTAATATGTGTCTTGACGTGTTTCTCTTTGGATTTATCCTGTATGGGACTCCCTGTGATTCCTGGACTTGATTAACTATTTCCTTTTCCATATTAGGGAAGTTTTCAACTATAATCTCTTCAAATATTTCCTCAGTCCCTTTCTTTTTCTCTTCTTCTTCTGGTACCCCTATAATTAGAATGTTGGTGTGTTTAATGTTGTCCCAGAGGTCTCTAAGACTGTCCTCAATTTTTTTTTCTTTATTCTGCCCTGCAGTAGTTATTTCCATTATTTTATCTTCCAGGTTACTTCTCTGTTCTTCTGCCTCAGTTATTCTGCTATTGATTCCTTCTAGAGAATCTTTAATTTCAGTTATTTTGTTGTTCATCATTGTTTGTTTGCTCTTTAGTTCTTAAAGGTCCTTGTTAAACGTTTTTTATATTGTCTCCATTCTATTTCTAAATTTTGGATCACCTTTACTGTCATTACTCTGAAGTCTTTTTTCAGGTAGACTGCTTACGTCCTCTTCATTTGTTTGATCTGTTGGATTTTTACCTCACTCCTTCGTCTGCTGTGTGTTTCTCTGTCTTCCCATTTTGCTTAAGTTATTGTGTTTGGGGTCTCCATTTTGCAGGCTGCAGGTTCATAGTTCCTGTTGTTTTTGGTGTCTGCCCCCAGTGTCTATGGTTTGTTCAGTTGGTTGTGTAGGCTGGTTGAGGGGACTAGGGCCTGTGTTTTTCTGGATGAGACTGGATCTTGTCTTTCTGGTAGGCAGCATCCTGTGGTGTGTTTGTGGATGTCTGTGACTTTATTATGAATTTAGGCAGCCTCTCTGCTAATGGGTGAGGTTATGTTCCTGTCTTGCTAGTTGTTTGCCGTAGGGCGTTCAGTACTGTAGCTTGCTGGTCTTTGAGTGGAGCTGGGTCTTAGCATTGAGATGGAAATCTCTTGGAGAGCTTTCACCATTTGATATTATGTGGAGCTGGGAGGTCTCTGGTGGACCAATGTCCTGAACTTGGCTCTCCCACCTCAGAGACACAGGCGTGACACCCAGCCAGAGCACCAAGACCCTGTCAGTCACAGGGCCAGGTACTTGGGGAGTTTCTTGCCTTTTGGGAAATCTGAGGTCTTCTGCCAGCATTCAGTAGGTGTTCTGTAAGAGTTGTTTCACATGTAGATGTATTTATGTCATATTTGTGGGGAGGAAGGTGATCTCCACATCTTACTCCTCCACCATCCTGAAGGTCAAGCTTAACTTCTTGAATGAATTTAAGCTTGAATGAATAACAAATTTATGCATATAATTTTAAAATCACCACAGTAATGACCCTGAATTGATACAATTCCTCTTTTTGTGCACAACTAAAGCACTTTGTTATTCTTTATATCTATTTTTACAAAGTTATTGAAACCTTTTTGATTCACATCCTAACCTATTCCCTTTTCTTCACAACATTATGTTACTTACATATTTGATAATCACACATTGTAATACATATTTATCCAAGCTGTAAATGAAACTCTTGAGACAGATCCAAGCATGGCACTGTGACATAGTAGTAAACCAGTCGTCTAAGTGGACACTAATTCCTATAGTGCAAGATGCACTTTCATTTACAAGCTTACATACTTAATCACATTATTTTCATCTCTGAAATGACATGATGTGGCACTCTGGTGAAGTACTGCTCAGATCTACAAATAATATGTTTACTGGGTTTTCTCCCAGCTCTGATTCAGAAATATCATAAAAGAAGGAGGCTGGGCTTACTCTTTTTCCTTAATAAATAAATCATTACTTTTTGTCATAGGAACATCTGTGGCCATTAATTCTGAAACATGACTTCCTCTCTGATCAGTTTCAAATTTCTGGCACCTCTCGCATTTTCCATGACTTCTCAGACACCTTCAGACTAGCTTGTGCATTACTTTGCAATTCTCTTTATAAACTGAAACATAACATGTGAAGGATAATCAATCCACTTAAAGCCAATGAGTCTATTTTTAAAGTATTATGTGTTTGCATGTTTTTAGCAGTTTCTTAACTTTTTCTCCCATTTATAAGAATGCTTCTGGTTTTCTAATCATCATTAAATGATGAGTTTTCAAGTGACAGCCAAACTAGCACAGATCTTGAAACAAGTAAAAATGATAGTATTTTGCTTTCCACCATAATAATAATAATGTTGCTTTCTGCTATAACAGTATATTGTCAGAACACCAAATCAAATAGGAAATCTTATCAAACTGATAACAAGGAACTTTTTAATCTAGAAAAAAATATATAAAAAGTATGACTTTTATCTTCCTGAAGTTAAGGCTTTCTAGGTGTTTTAAGGGTAAGATAGTCAACACAAAATCCAGTATGATTTGGAAAATCTGGAAGATTCAACTTTTCTTGAGTTAGACTCTATTTTCCCAAAGGAAAGCCTGAAGTCTAGCTTCCAAGAGAAAGCTTCCTATATAGATTTTATAAATATCTCCTTATTGCAATAAATTCACATCTTCTCACCATCCACACACACATAACTAAGGGCATCATTCTATAGGTTGTTTTAAAGCCTTTGACATCTTTCTCTTAAGGTTCATCTTATGTTATTTTAATTTTTATAGCTTGCTAGTATACTAATATATGAAGCACTAGAAAATTCAGATTTATTAACCCTCTCTGGGCTAGATATTCTTGCTATCCTCGTGCCAGAATACAGTTCTAAATCCTTCTCAGCACTATTCATCATCGATGCACAAAAAAAACAACTAAGCAATCAACCAGACAAACAAAACTAAGATCACATGAATCCAACAAAACAAGAAGCATGAAAAAAAAGTAGGAATTTAAACTTTAGCTATACTCTCATACCCAAAATTCTGTAATATATTCTAAGATAGAAAAATAATTCATATTATACTGTTGATTGAGGCAAATCTGAGACACTCAGTGAAGACATGGAATTTTCTCTGACAACTTTTAAGTACTGCAATTAAGTACTTCAAGTACTGCTTCATTAATTTAAAAATAGTTGATATACAGTAACAAAAATTGAAAAACACTATTTCCTTGATTTTGAGAGGTTCTTATTATTGTTCCTGTCTTCCCCAAATATCTTTTTCTCAATCTGATTGTCCATTATTCTAATAACTTTGAGTAGAGTGAGTGCTGTTCTTGGATCAGGCACCATGGTATAGAAAATCTCCAAGCAAGCAACCATAATAAATAGAAAAATACTTATTAAAATTGCCCAGGAAATAGTTTTCAGACACAGACAAGAAACTTTAATGGATGTCATAAAAGGCTAATGATAATGCAACACTGACTATTTCAATGGAGACATAATATTTCGTGGGAAGAAAATGTATGTATTTCCTAAAATATCTGTTGGGAATTATATTCATAATAGTAGCCACAAAAAAAAAAAAAAAGACAAAAAAAGAAGCAAACAAAACAAAACAGGAAAAGTGGGATTTAACCTGTGAGTAAACTTTCCTAAAAAGAAATGTGTTATGAGCTGTCTTTCATAGTGTGTATTGAAGTCCAGAATATGAAAAATAATTTAATTTGCTCTTTTTATGTTTAAGGATTCAAATTTGAATATAGAGTTATAGGGACAGGAGGGATTCATTTGTTTTAGAAACTCTTGATACTGGATGAACTGTCCCTCTCAAGTGCTCTAATATAACATCCTATGGTTATTTATAACTACTCTCGCTGTAACATTATTTTCTTACTTACTTCTCTCTCCTCATTAAGGGTTCTTGAGCACAGAGAAGGTAGTGTTCAGTAATAGCCATCCATGAAAATATTTATCAAGTGAATGTGTGATGAAAATAAACTTTACTACACAAAACAACTAATGTATAAAGAGTAATTACTTGGTGTATGGGATAGATTATTGGATATTTTATTTCCAATAAATGCATTTTCAATTTATCTTCAGTAGCTGGATAAGAGGTAATTTTCATGATGCTGTCAAAAGTGTGAACAATGTGACATACAGGTAAAACTGAAGTTGATAATTTGAGAAAATGTAGACAAAAAAGGTTAAATGAAAACTGAAAAAAACAGGATATGTTTTTCATAAAGAAACAAATGAAGTACTTAAATATTATGTAGACAGTTAATAAAATTATGTTATTAGTAGCCCTGTTAATTTGAGCCATGTTATTATCAGCTCTGAGGATACTATATATCCAGGTCACATCCAGAAACCACATCCCCGCGAGTATCATCTAGGCAAACAGGAAACGTCCCAGCCAAGAAATATTTGGGTAAAAGCTTGGAGGTTAAACTAAACATCAACATAGAACCTTTGTCCTTGTGACCTGACAAAGATTTCTGGGGACAAGTTAGGTAGGTCTGTGCTCTAGTACTACATCATCTTCATAAGGAATATGGAGATGACATCTCTTTCTTAAATATAAAAAAAGCCTCTATTCCTTCTTCTTATAGCCCCAATCGAAGGATAAAAACAGAATTCCATGATATATTCTAAGGCAGTGGTTTTCAACGAGTGGTGATTTTTGCCCCACTAAAGGAACATTTGGCAGTATTTGGAAACATTTTTGATTATCACAACTGGGGTGATGCAGGTAGAGGCCAAAAATGCTGCTCAATATTTTACGATGTACAGGGGAGGTCCCTACTCCCAACAACAGAGTATCTGGTCCAAAATGCCAATAGTACTATGGTTAAGAGAGCTTGTTCAAAGGTCTGACTATAGCTAATTATGTAAATTATATAATATATAGCATACATTCATATATCTACAAATAATAATCTAGATATTTCTTTATCTGTATATAGAATATAGCTGCTTACCTTATCTAAGTGGTTTTACTGAAACTAGCTAAGTCTATTGCTCTATGAAGACATGGCTTCAAAGGTGGTGTCACTACACCTACAGCTGCATACTTATTAAATTATCATCCTGCCAATGCCTTCTTTTGAAAAGAAAACAAAGATCTGTTTTTGGCTTTTGGTTCCCTGCCAACAATATAATCTTGATTAAACTAGCAGCTTCTTTTCTCTTAAAAATAAGGCTGAGTGTTTCTATGCAGTTGAGAGTGAATCACCTTAGGGATTAGTCATCAAAAAAATACATATTATAAGCTCTTTAAAGTTAAAGCATAGTGTTAAATATATATCAGCTTGCCGTCCCACCCACCTTGTTGTTAGTGAAGATAGAAATATGTTTTAAAAACAGGAGGCAATAAATGCCACCTGCTTTTAAAGTACAGGGTTCCTGACATTTGCATTTCTGTTTGTACTTAAAGTCTGATATTCACATTGAATTATGTTGGTATTTGAAAACAGACTGACTTTTTAAAAAAGTATTTATTTTATTTATTTATTTTTGGTTACCTTGGGTCTTCGTTGCTGCATGCGGGCTTTCTCTAGTCGTGGCGGACGGGGGGTCCTCTTCGTTGTGGTGCATGGGCCTCTCATTGAGATGGCTTCTCTTATTGCAGATCACAGGCTCTAAGCACGTGGGCTTCAGTAGTTGTGGCACTCAGGCTCAGTAGTTGTGGCACACAGGCTCAGTATTTGTGGCTCATGGGCTTAGTTGCTCCGCAGCGCGTGGAATCTTCCCGGACCAGGGCTTTCCCCTGCATTAGCAGGCAGATTCTCAACCACTGAGCCATTAGGGAAGCCCAAAACAGACTGATTTTAGTGTATCAACTTCAAAAATGTAAAGAAATAGGATATTACTCACATATTTTCATGTCTAGTAAATACCTGCAAAATTAAGCACCTAAATGTTAAAACTGGTTATCATGGAATGACAGAATTATAGCTTAGTTTTAAACATGACATTTTCAATAATTAATAAATGTGTTACTATAATAAATTAGCAGGAGTCATTCTTTAAAAAGCTTAATGTATCCCATAAACCCAGATCATAATGATAATTTATAAAATGAAAATGGATTACAATATATGCTTTCAATCTGCTTTATTCTCTTGAAAAATACAAGAAATATTTGTTCCTCTCTCTCTCCACACCCCATACTGCCTCACACTCCTACCACATATACACAAAGTCAAGTTTTAAATGTTTTATGGCTACATTCCATTTATAGATATAACAATTTACTGTATTGAACTGGTCCCCTATTATTGGACATTTTTATTGTTCCCAAAATTTAGCTCATATATAAATCTTTAAAGAACATCCTGATATATCTATATCTACATCTGTATCTACATAATTTGTATGTTTCCTTTATAATATCCTTAGGATAAATTCCTAAAGTACACAGCCAAGTCAAAGGAAGACACTTTTAAAAGTCTTCTGGTACACAGTGACAAATTTCCCTCCTGAAATCTTTAGTGTTACTGAAATTTAATTTATTTATTTATTTATTTATTTTTACTGTTACTGAAATTTAAATTCCTATGTTCAACCTAAGAGGAGGCCCAATTTTTCTTATCACTAAAATAATACATATGATTTTCATATTTTAGGTAACTGATCACATGCTACATTACTACATACTTAAAGTTTTTTATTCAAGTGAAAAATAAAATTTTGTGTGTATCTCCCACTGTAATGTATAAATTCAATGAGAGTATGACTATGGCTTTCAGAAGATATAACCTTGATCACTATATCATCCTCCAGGTTCCTCTCGTTTACTCGAGCCCTTACTTTTATCCCATTCACCTGTTTTTGTATAGGATCTTAAGTGACATTAGTAGTGTAGAATATTACTTACAGATTCCAATGAATAGATGCACTCTATGACATAAAATATCTAGAGACATGGTTGTACTGTAAATAATACAAACAAAAGACAGTATGCTCTGATATCAAAAATGTGCCTTTCATTTAAGAAGAGGTGAAATATAACTGGTATTTATCTGAATAGATAATCAATGAGAAGTCAAATAAAATTTAGCAAAACACAAAGACTAGAAGAAATAAATATGAGTACACATTTCTAACAATAAATTCAAATATACTCCTACATTAAAAGAAGGCAGCATTTTTTTTACAAAAGAAAATTTTCATTTCTTCAACTCTAAATATAGAGCAACAATACATAAATATGTAATATTTATTAGTGCTCTACCTTCTCAGCATAATCCCATTAATTATGTAATATGTGGATCCTCTATTAGGCTAATTTACCTAATAGACTATGGCACTTTCATTGTTAGGCAGTTGTTTAAATATTGTTTCAAACATACAACTATTTTCTAACACAGGTTGTCAAGCTTTTATCATTTTATCCATATCAGCAGTTTTCTAGGGCTTAAAAAATCTCTAAGAATATTAAGCACTCATTCTTTTTAATAAGGCTATGTGGATCTATAGCTGTATCAATTGAACCAGGCATAATCATCATCATCATATTTATACTCTGCTTTATAATTAATAAAGTGATTTCATAGATTTTAATTAATTAGATCATCATAATAGCCCTGGGAGACAAGTTTCTTGCTCTGTTATAATTTTCCTTACACAGATAGAGAAACTAAGGCTGAAGTTCACATGGTCATTATTGCTGAATTTAGCATTATATAATATTTCCCATTTAAATCCCATTCCATCCAGTTTACTTCTGTTTACTTCCAGTTTACATGTGTACCTGTAAAAAGTGTTCAATATTACACATTTCTGTTACTGTTTCTACTTTACACAACCAATTGCATGTGTGAGAAAAACTAATCAACGTGACAATTGTTTTTAGTGTTTTAACATGAGAATTGGCCCTACCATCTTTTCCCACCATTTATTTTCCTTCTAACGTTATCTATAAAACTAGAATGATTAGGGATGATATAAGCCATCTAATACACTCAGCAGTCTTGTCATATTCATTTGACATGATATTGATCTAGTGAGTTGATGGTCACTCCATTTCCCAGAGCCACTGTGAACAGAGAATCTACTCTTTCATGGTTGACATCAATATGATTAATGGCATCAATATGATTCATCATTTCATCAATATGATGTAAACAATAAACTAATTCAGTCAATTAAACAAACAAAAATGTCAATCTACTTTTTTTATGAGCTAAACCAAACAACCAATTGAGTGACACTATTAACTTTTCAAACAATTGCTTTGAAATCATACAGGATACAGCTTAATTTGAGCTTATTTTACTTGAGAACCTCATATACACATATACTATAAAGACATTTTTCAGTATAAATATTTTGGTAAAAAATATTTTATTTATATACACCTATAAAACTAATTTTAATCATTTTTAATTTTATATATTTCATATTTCTAGTGGCATTTCTTTATCTCAGCAACTTAATATTCTTGTTCAAAAAACTAATATGTGTGTGTGTGTGTGTGTGTGTGTGTGTGTGTGTGTGTGTGTGTGTGTGTGTGTGTGTGTGTGTATGGAGAGAGCGAGAAAGAAAGAGAGGGAGAGAGAGGAGAGGCATGTAAATAGTATTTTATATTTGAGGTAGAATGTAGATCAGATACATACCACATGTACTTTCTAATATAATTATTTTAAAAGTTAGTATAGTCTATCAAACATGTAGATATTTTTTCTAAAAAAGATGAGTAAATATTTTTTTCGGGTTTTAGTTGCTTCTGAGACCATGGGTAATCCCTTAGGGCAAGAAACTTGAAGAGAGAACACACACATGAAGTGTCAATCATAGAAGAGAAACTTAGATTTTATTGTAAAGCCATGTCATAACTTCTCACAAGTATTCCATCTGCAAACATTCATGTAGGTTATACATTTTTTTCCTGTTCACTCACTTCAGGAATGCCAGAAAACTCATCTGAATGAAATTCAGGAAAAAAAAGATAAAACAAATGTTATTGAAATCAAGGAATTCTAATTAGGGAAAGGGTAAAGATGGTATTAAAAGCATTTGGATATGCACAAAAACAGGACTATTTTTATAATATAAAAAGCAATATTATGTACATTTTAGGTAACCAGCCATTTAACATGTGTTGTCATCTATTTATTTGCATTATCAATATATCTGACTTACCCTTATCAATCCAATGCATTCATTTCCAACTTTATTGTTTTAAATTACCAGTATCATCCAGCAATTCTGATGCTCTTTGTGATAAACTTTCTTTTCTGCAGACAGGTCAAATGATGGTTCACACAGAGTTACCCATCAACCCACCCCAGCCCACCATCTGTGGCTTTATATTACATTTTCTGTTGATTCCTTTACAGGGAAGAGTTGCACTAGGGTGAGCTATATCTTACAAACTCTTCAATTGCTTTGCTGTAAACTCCTTTGTTCCTGGAATGAGTACCACAAGAGATTTGTCAAAAAGATAATCAAAAACAGGAAGAGTGAGTGTGAGAGACAATGCCACTTTCCCAGTAGTGTAAGTATGTTACTTCAAACACCTCATGCTAGTACCTTTAGACTTCATCTTCATTTATTGAAAAGAAGCAACAACCTTTAGATTATTCCGACATTGTTTTAAATATACCCAGCTGTGTCCAGAAATTTCTTGTTTCTTTCAACATATACTTCAGGGGCTAAAAGAACTGTTTTCAATATTTAAATTGAGATTACTCAACACCCCTATTTGTCACATTTTCAGTGCTTCTCTCTGATGAAATATGTTATTGACAAATGTCAGCTACTCTATAATTCTCTTCGCTTCACAGTGAGCATAAAAATATACTAAATAGTGAATAATCTATATTAAACATTTTTGTATTTCCTTGTTCACTAGAAAAGTTGTGTATAGAAGAAGAATATGGTGTCATCTGTTAAAATTGTACACAGTCAATAGTAATTCCATCACCCAGCTGACAACTACACACAGAATCAATAATCTTGGTAATATCCATGACTGCATTTTTTGTGAGCATGTGTTAATATTTCTACAAACAGTTCAGAATGATCTAAAATATTTTTTTAATGAAGAAAAAGCTAATTTTGTGCAGCAAGGTAGAAATCATTGAAGTTTATATCTAAGTGATTATGCTGTGTTGAAAAAGCTTCTAAAGTAGAGCTGCAGGTTTTTTGTTCTTTCTTAAGTAAAATTATAAGTACAAAGGCATTAAAAATGTAAGGGGTATTTGTCAAAGCAGAAGATTCAAGCAGTGGTACATATCGGTTATTAGCACTATAATGTTGATTACGTATAGGCTTGTAGTTTTATGTAAAAATAAAATGTGACTTGCATGAAGTTTAGAAGTGATTAGGACTGTCAGATAGTAGTTATGTCTCCTCACCCACAATGCAATGTCTTCTATTTGCTTCCTACTGTCACTCCTCTGAATGTAGACCAAGAATGCTCATGGTGAAATTCTGAAAACCCACACATAACAAGCAAGGCTAACTTTATGTGTCAGTTCTGCTTTCCTTGTAAAGCCGTGCATCACTCAACATCTGAAAATTTGATTCAGATTTTATTCTGACTCCTATGACTAGAGTCATGGTACTAGTGTGAAAGACAAATAGGAAGAGTGCTAAAATTTAAAAACAAATGTAGTAGGGAATTCAGAAAAGCATTTTCATTAAATTGTTATTTTTCTTTTGAAATTCAGGGAAAACTGATTTGTTCAAGAAGACTCAACAGAAAATTAACAAGGCCCATGAAATGCTAAATCACTGGATTGTACTATTAATTTAAAAGATTTTCAGCAAGATATACTAGATAAGTAATCAGATATATATTTTACACCGAAAATTAGAATGTGTGTGATGACCTCATCAAAATAGCATAATGTGGAAACAATACAAATAGTCAGTATAACTCTTGATATAGTTTGCTGTTCCTAGAAGTTAATTTGTTTGAAAAGTAAGTGTTGATCTTTGGATAATTCTTTTTAAAGTATGCTGAAGACTAGAGAATTAAATATTATATTTTAATGCACTGCCATGATAAATCTTGAAGAAAATATATTGATAATTTTAATATGTTTGGAAATAGATAAGTTTAAGATGTACAATGATTTCTAAGATTATTTGTACAATGATCTTTTTCCTGCTATAACTTTTTTTAAATAATGTACTTTTATTTATAAAAGCAACTTTCTTGACTCACTTTGGTCAATAAAGTACAGGTGTCGTGATAGGTACTTCAATGGAACACCATGAGAAATCAGAAAAAAAAGTGACATTTTTATATTTTAAAGAAGTTGAGCAATGTGATGGATAGTTTGGTTTTTCAGCACATACGATGAGGTAAGCATTTCTCCAATAATTCAAAAATTTCACCCCGAGAGTACTCCCTGATTTTACTTCTTTTTCTTTTCTGGTTTCGATTTCCTCCATTATGAGATATACTGAAACATTAAAGGTAAAAAAAAAAAAAGCACTATTATACATTTCTCAAAACCTATAGAATGTACCACACAAGAGTAAATACTCATGTAAACTATGATATTCAGTTAATAATAATGACTCAATATTAGTTCATCAATTGTAACAAGTAAACTACACTAATAATTAATAATGGGGACAAGCTTTAATAATAGGGGTGATTGTACACAGGACAAGAGGAAGTGTAAGAGAACTCTCTGTCCTTACTGTTAAATTTTTATTTAAATCTAAAACTACCCCCCAAAACAAAATTTGTCATTTAAAAAAATACAATATTCCACTTTGAGAAAATATATTTTGAATATTATTATCATTATACATTACTACAAAATATTTTTGCAATGTGTTACCATTCATTTTTCACTTATTTTTGCATTTTTTAATAAGTGAGAGAGTGAAAAAACACATTAATTTTATTTGCGTTCCTAAATACTCTATTCTTAGTTTTTAATGGATTATATAAATTTTAATATAAAAAGCTGTTCTTTGATTAATTTTTAAGAGCAGTATTTTGAAGAAATTAGGAAGATAATCTCAAGAAAAGTTTTGTATTCATTTTTTAAAAAGGTATTTCTTCAAATACATGCCTAGATGCTAGTATATAGTTTCTACATTGTTGTACATATGCAAATAGTGTTAAGTAGAATGGATGCCGATGTTTACAGAATGTTTGAATCTATTTGATTACCCAGTGAATGAAAGTGAGAAGTCAATATAATCATCATAGAAGGTCACGTCTATGGACAAGGGTAGTGGTGGATATTGCCTCAAATCCTTTCATTTGTGCTATGGCTTCTTGTCTCTTCCATGGGTATATGGCTCTGCAGCCCAGACTGGCTTGCCTTGGTCCATTGCTTCCTGATATTTGAAGTGTTCTTAAACAGTTCACACTGCTTCAATAAGAATGTAGTAACTGCATTTCTGTTGCTTTTGTTGTTATTTTTCCATTTCTCCTTCTAATTCTATGTGGTTTATCTATGAAATGCAGAGGCTGTGGAATATTCCAACTCTTTTATGTAACTATACTGAAACTTGCTCTCTAGATTAGAGATATGCAAACTCTTGGTTGATCATCAAAATCATTTAAACAGTTTTGAAGAAATATAGATACATATGCCTTATCCAAGGATAAATGAATCAATTATTTCCAGAGGTGGAGCCTATAAACTCCTATTTTAATAAATACCTATATATGACTATAATTAGAAACCATTGCCTGGGAGCATAATTAGCCACAGTATGAGATTATTGTGAATGTGTGTGTATTTGTATGATTACTACCCTAAAACTCCATCTCATTAGGCCAGTGCTCTATCTTCTATACTTATTTCTTCTCTTCTAATATAAATATTTTCAGGGAAAATAATTGTTTTCTAAATCAGATGATCTAGGCTTTGTCTTTTTGCTATATATACTATAGCTCGTTATTAATATTTGTTATTGATACCTGTCCAAATACACATAATGGTGAAAGTACAAAACAATCCTTTCGGTCATGTCTTTTAATCCTTATGGAGCCCACAAGACAAGCAGAGAAGTTTGACCTGAGAGGTCCTAGAGAGGTTATTTGACTCAAGGCAACTCATCCTCTTAAACTCAAGTTTAATGCTCATCATGTTACTTTAAATGCATTGACTAATTTTTACATTTAAAATAGGTTTGTATATTGGCAAATATTTTTTTTAATTTAATTAACTGGCAAGAGTAATGGAAACACAAAGTTTCAAATAATTTTTTTCAGAGGCTAACTTGTCAACTTCTCATAGAGTCTGAATGGATTGAATAGTCATTGGGTTGAAGCAATGAAAAAACATTTGCTGACCTAGTTTTTAAGAAAAAAACATTAATTTTTACTAAGATTGATGAAATGTTAGAAACCTATAAACACACCAGATAAATATTTTAATTTGTTTTTTTGTTAGAACCCTTCTGCACTTCTCAATTAACAATCATATACTAATGGTGGCTTTCACATTTAAGAAGAATGTTCAATCATAAGCAGAAACTGAGCACTAAGAGGAAAAAAGAAAGAAAAAGAAAAAGCAAGTGCAGCAATCCAATAAATAATAGGCCACAAAACCCATAGGTACCATGCATAATGGCCATGAGGTCAGCAGCCCCAAACTCTCTATTCAGATGAATAGAAAAAGCCAGTCACAGACAGTTTCCCAAAGCAATCCCAAGCAGTGTGCATAAGAGCAATAGCTATAAAATGGAGTCCCAACAGACTTATTCAAACATGCAAATTAACAGCATTGAAAAGCAACATACAGTAATCAGGTTCCATTTAGTCTTGTAACATCATCTGGGACACAATAGCTGTCTGTGTATCCTGTAGACAGTTTGTATTGGTAATAGACACCACATGAGTAATTAAGCACTTTAAACAAGTCAACCATTTAAGCTGTCCTACAAGTTAGGAGTGAAAAGCAAAGCTGAAACAAAGAGCAATAACAAGGAGCCATTAACCTTGAAAACGCTAGTCCACCCAAAAGCATATGTTCCCCCAAATGAGAGCAGATTGTAGGTCTCACCTGCACTTCAGATGTTTGCTTCATTAGTGTTCTACACACTTAAATAACTTAGATCCCAAACATGTTTTTTTGTAACTAGAAATAGTAATTGTGGTGATCATCTTCTAATTCATTTTGTATTTTTAAAATATTTAAAGATTTATTTAACAACTAGTTAAAAATAGTCATCTACTTATTGCTTCCAAGCTTGCTCCATTTTTCTAACTGCATGATTAACTTCAAGACTTATAAGTTGATGTACCCTGGCACTTTGTACCCACATGTCATAAGGCTAGTGTTTGGGGAGTCTGTGATTCCCAGTGTAATCATGCACATAAGTTTTGGATCATCAGATTTAATCTGTTTTAACTTCTAGAGTATGTACTGGGATAGAGTGGTGGAAATAATTTGCCAGGCACTACAAAAGATCACATTTAAAGTGTCTGCAGTAGTCATGTGCTCCTTTCCAAGAGAGGAGATTGTAGAACCCAATTTTCTAAATTATCCCTTTTCTAAATTATTCCTGATGTTAAAATGATGTACTCTTGATTGCAATGGAACTAAATGAAGGGCAGTTGCTTCACTATTTGAAGATCATTATTCTATTAATCCTCAGCCTTTACTCCCAAGGCTAAATAATTTAAATCCCTTTAGTCTTTCTACATAATTCTGTTTTTAAAGTGCTTTATCATTTTTGTGTATGTTCTCTGAACTCTTTGTAATTTATTCATATCTTTCAGCTGCATGGGTATTTTAGTATGGCCTTTGCCCTACAGCAATCCTGCCAGGTCACTATGGTCAATGTTTCCTCTAATTTTTTCTAGCTCTGTATAGGCTGGATGACAAGGGAGCTGCTGAGAGGGTAGGGTCAGGTCAGGGTGTCAGTGGGGTTACTGACTTACCTGGATTTAATAGCTGGGACAAGAAAGTGGACCAATAGAACCTCCTGAGGCTTCAGACCTGCTATAAATTATGTATGAGACTTTCTTACAGTCACTTCTGAGTTACCCTCAAGGGAATGAAACTTTACCAACTGTTGTGTGGATGTTCAACTTAAAGTAGTGACCCACAGATGTCAACCACCACAAAAGTTCTTTAGCTTATCCTTAACCTCACTATTAAACATTCAGCCTCCTTCTAAGCAGCCAGAAGTTTAGCTTTGAAGATTTGACCTGTAATACATAATAGTTGGGGACTTTTCAGGTGTCTCCCTAAGGAAACAAGAGAATGCTCATTAATTTTAATTTTCTAATGCCCTCTTCAGGGGTTTGATGAGTCAGGCTCAAAGTAATAGGAGTCATTTTTATATTATTCACTCAAATGCTTTGAACTTCAAGATCTATTATCTTCTCCCTGTCAATATGTCCAAAGCTGTTAAGCAAATATTATTAAAGCAAAGAGTCCAGTGTTTATCTGATTATAGATAGCTTAATGTTATCCCATATTAAGGCAAGGAAGGAAGCAGGATAGAGGCAAGCTTATCCAAACAGATGAATTACAGAAAAGAAAAAGAAAAAAATGAGGGTGGGTATGAGTGAATGAAGAAGTGTAGCAACATTCCAATGAGAAAGAAGCCAAGATAGCAGGTAAAAGGTAATCTGTGCCTAATTAAGCCTAGGAAGTTGAGGGAAAGTACTCATAAAGAAAACAAGTTTTTGGAAAAAAGGGCCATGGGCAAGAATAGGGTAGATACGTGGATTGAAGTGTTTGGAAGGACTGGAAATTAGACTGAATACCATTGTATGAAACAAGAGATATTGTGCCACTCACCAAAAATATTAAGAAGCAAGATGTTAGAACTAATTAAGGGTATTTTGCTACTGTGTCACTAACATTTCAGTGGGATCAACTAGAAATTTTGCAAAAATTGACCATTCCTCTGAAATGAGAAAGATTATGGTCAAACAATTCCTGGGCAACCAGTGTAGAACTTTGGTAATAATTCAATGAAACTGCATGCTGTTGCTAACTTGTAAATATTAAGGTAGCCAGAGAAAAGCTCACAGATTCCCTTTTATAATATCAGCTAAAATTATACAATGTATATTTATTTCTTTTATCCAAACCCCATATGCTCAATAATATTGTCATATTAGCTAAGACTATGATGAATGTAATGGAAAATGAATGAAGTAGAGTTGTACATGAAGAGATAAAATGATCCAGTAACAGGGGATTGTATGAGAGTCAGAGGTACTTCCCATCACTGGGAAATAAAAGTCAAAATAATTGTGTAACAGCAGCTCTAAAGGCCTTGCTCAGCATTAGATTAAAACTTGCTATCCCACTAGACTCATTTTATAAGATAATTAAATTAGATTCTAAACAATTGATCTAGACATTGTTGCATGAGAAGAACTGCATGTTCTCTTCTCTTTTGTTTCCAATTATTTTTAATGCATAATTTTATTTTTCTACATTAAATCTATTTTCATTATAAACAAAAAATCTAATCATACATGTATCTTTCTACTAATGGGAGGGAAAAGGAAACTTTAGAATGAAATATTTTTCTTTTAACAAAACAATTTCTTTCATCTTACCCAGCACAGGACATCTTAATTAGAGTTGATGGCAAAATTATTTTTATACTGAAAGCTGTGCTAAAAGCTATGATCCCTAATAGCCCATAAAGATTATTGGGCAGCATGTTAGTTCCTAATAAAACCAAGATGATTTGAGAAAATTAAAGCAAAATGTCAATGCATTACAGGCTAATGTTCGTTCTATAATAAAAATATTAAAATTCTAAACACTAGTAAATTAAGACATTTTATATAATTTCTTCATGTTGATACCTATGTTTTTCATGAAATATTTATCTTTCTCTTCTCCTCAAGTCCTTTAAATGCAGTGGAACTTTACTAGCTTTCATGAGAGAAAAAATAGTTTATTTAATTGTGATTATTCGATTAAGATATGTAGAACTGCAACTTTTTTTTTTTTTTTCAAAAGTAAGGGTTTTCAGTTTAAGCAAATAGTCTCCAGCATGGGAAAATAGAATGTTTCTCTTTAAAAAGAATAGAGAGGGGTTAGGTTGAAGTTCTGGTCCAGATGAATTATTATCCTTAATTCACCCAAGATTCAAGCAAACTGCTCAAGGGATGATTTCAAGCAAACTGGGAGCAAAATAGTGTTTACAATTTAATATAGTTTATCTAGGGAAAACATAGTGAGTATGGTTATATGAATCAGTTTATCTGATACTCATGATTTAAATATTCTATTAATTCATTTATTTATTCATATTTGTCAAGTCTGTCATGTCCTTTCACAATCCTTCCTGGGGTCCCAGCTCTCTTGTGAGGTTATTATTGGATCTTCTATAGACCACTAGCATAGTGATTACAACTATTGTTATTATTATTATTTCCTCATTTGAGTGTCATATTTGTCCTTGAGCCTATAGGAAGTAGCACATAGGTTTGTTGAATGAAAAAAAAATGAATAATTAACAGAAGCGATCAAATGATGAAATAAATTGAAATCTTTTTTTGTGAAATACAGTATAATATTTCATTACCATTAATATAGTTATTCATTTATTTATACTCAGTGCAATTCTTTGAAATCTTCTTTCTGGTTTGCTATTAAGAAATAATTTTGAGAATCTGCTGTCCAAACAAACTATTGCCTGCTTTTTACTACATGCCCACAACATATAAGTGATTATCAGGTATCTCACTATAATAATGAAGGTTATCCAACATTTCAACTTTTTAATGCAGTTGAAAATATCAAGAATATGAAATACAAGATGGAGGTGTTGAGCTTAGCACTGTTCATTGATTGGAAGGCAATAAGAGCATATTCACTTTTAATTCTAAATATACTACTAGGACACCTAGAAATATATAATTAAAATAAGTGTTATACACAAATAAGAATTTTCATTATGAAATTTAATATACAGAGAAATGTCCTCATTTAAGTGATTCATGATCATCACAATTATCTTTTATCTATGTTGGAATAAAAAACAATCATAGAAGTCAAATTGTGACAAATGCCGCATTTTCTAGTAAAATGACACAATGCACACTCACACTGGGCACCTAGAATAAAGATGAGAATAAACAAAATATGTTCAATGGATGAACAAATGTGACCTTTGGGGTTTAACAAATATAGAAAACATGGACAGCCATGCAATTTCCCTAGTGAAAATCCTTATGGCAACTGTTCCTCACCCACTTTCCACACACTTGGCCATAAATGTGGCTCTATTTTTTCTCTGGGGTTTTCTGTGTGCAAGCAGCATTTTATTTTCTCTTTTTTTAATTAATTAATTCTGTTCTTATATTCCTCCTGCTTTAACATCTACTTTCTTCTGCATTACCTATCATCTTCCAAGATTATTTGATTAAAAAGCAATAGTGACATTTTATACCTTTCTTTTCTACATGCTTATGTAAATTTAGAAAATCAAACAAGCAGATATTCAAATAAATAAATGAAATAATTTTGCTGATTGCGAGCTCATGACCAATGCATCCATAAAAATACCAGCCAGGCATGGTTAGGTGTGTTTGTTTGGTTTCGGTTGGTAAACATCCTTTTATCAATATTTGTTGACATGTTCTGCCTTCCCTGGAGTAGCTCTTCCAAACTTTTTGTCTTCACAAGAGCCCATCCACATTCATTGACTTCTCACTTGTCTCCCTTAACCTTAATCCTTCCTCCCAGAAATGGAAGGAGTTTCAAGAAAGAAAATGTGCATAACTATTTGTACCCATTGCTAGTTCACCTAATTTAATTGTCAATGTTTAGTTAAAGAATAAATGTACATAAAGATGCAAATTTTGTTTAATGCTGAATGGATGAGTGTCAAAATTAATATTCATATGAACCCCGGCAGAAGACAAATATCATCATCATACAGTATCATCATTATACAGAGACTGAAGAATAAATTTGATGTTATACAAAATATAACAATTATTAACATTGTAGTAGTTGATTACTTTTTTAAAAAACATTGATATAATAGAGAAACAATAATTTCTCAGATTTATTAGCTGCTAGATTGACTCTGTCTTTCCTATACTGAATGTTTACAATGCCAAACATATGCTTTCCTTCACCAGAGGTCAGTTGTGAAACATTATATTTCTGGTTTACTCAGCAGAGGCAGGACACCGCTCATGGTAATATTATCACCAAAGCAGTAAAATGTCCTTTCTCTTTCATAGTATCTGATTTAAGGAAAGGTTATTTTCTTTAATGTTTGTGATACACAGCAATTCCTATATAGAAAAATTATATTACCCAATTAGTATACTAGCTTCAAAAAGAATCCCATGTCCTTCCGAAAGTTATTGAGTTAATGTGCTCGTTCCTAATATTTATGTAGGTTATCAGCCTATTTTCATATTTTAAATTCCTTTTAAGTTTATTACTAATATTTTTGGAAATAGAACTATCAGTGTTTGAAGTCATAATTAATTATTGCAACATTTTACCGCCTTTAAATATACATCTAGACTTCAATTCCCTGGTAGAATTTCAATATATATTGCACACTGGAAGTTTTTTTACTGTATCACAAATCGATATGTGAAATGGACATCCAGAAATTACAATAAGTTTGAACGATGGCTGACTTTGTTTTAATCACCAGCATTGTAACTAGTTGAATGATGAGGAGTACTTATCATAGCATATCACTTTCTCAATGATCTCATGCAGGATCGGGCAAGTAGGTGGGCAAAGGCTGATATCAAACTCAAAGAATCATAGCTGTTATCGATATTTCTAATGTCTCTATCTCACTAATATCTTCATCCCTGGACAATGAAAAAAAAAAAAAAAAAGATTCACTTCCGAGGCTGTGCTTTGAAGGAAACAGCAGAAAAATCATGCAGTAGAACAACAACTTTCCCTGCCCTACTGTATTCTCTTCACCCAGAATATTTCCTTATCATCACTCTTCCTCTATTATTTTGCTTTCATCTAACAGAAAGGAATCATTCCCTTTTTACTTACTAAATTGTCCCAAAAGCCGTTCTCTCCTCTGTGTATATGTGTGTGTAAATATTTTTCTATTTTTTGTACCATTACCCTTATCCTTTCAGCTAAATAATTTTATTTCTTTCTAAATGAAAATAAGCTCAAATCTCCCTTTTCAGCATAAATAACTTTTTTGAAACTAATACTCTTTTAAGTCTCCACTCCTTATCTTCTGCCTTTGTCAAAGTTTTTCCTAAAAATAGTTTTTATCTGCTATCTGTAGTTCATCATCATCTACTTACTTTTGAGTATCTTGGAATTAGTTTCTCTCTAAAAGTTGGCTAAATCTATTTTTTTAAAATTACCTGTGCAGGTACATATTTATAATATTACATAAATTATTATCACACCAACACTTTAATTCAGTCTTTTGATTTTTTTCCCTTCTGCTTGCGACCCCCATAATCTATGCTACCATTCAGTCTATATATTCATTTGAATTGTTTCTCCATGATCATATAATACTCTCTCCCTGCATCTCTGTTTCTCTGTCTCCCTCTCTCTCACATACCTACATATTCACATGCACACATATACAATTAAACACATCTATGCATATATTCAATGTTTTATTTAGTGAATGTTTCCTTTAAAAATCATCATAATATCTATACATTTCAGTATCTTGCTTTTCTCAGAGAAAATATTCATAAATTTCCCTACACCTATATCTATAATTCACTCCTGTTAATACCCATATAGGATGTTATGATTTATATATACCCTGATTCATTTAATCTCTCCTCTACAGAGGGGTGGTTCACAAGATTTCCTTTTCTTTTTTTGACACTACAAATCATGCTGCAGTAAACATTATTATACATATATCCTTAAGATTTGATGTTTTTATTCTAAGTGATATCAAAGTATTTAGTCACTCATGTGGTGGGAGCAGCACCATAACAATAGATACTAATGGTAAGGAACACACTTGTGTGAAACAACTTCATTTCTATGAATAGATTTTCATGAATAGAATTGTTGGGTCAAAGGGAAAGCACATTTGTAATTCTGGTAAATGTTTCCAAATTTCTTTCCATAAAGATATCAATAATTCATATTTCTTTCAAGAATCAAAGTTAGTACTTTTTAACCAACACTTCTTCTCTGAGTGATATCAGTTTTTATATATTTTTTTAGTCTGATATGTATTGTCATTTCATTGTTACTTTAATTTGCATTCTCATTACTACTAATGAGTTTGAACTTTTCTATTTCCCTCCTTCCCTCTCTCCCCTCCCTCCTCTCTGTACTTTCTCTTCTGTTTTTTGACAACCTGAACTTGCTATTCTGAGAAAAATGTTTTCATATTTTTCCCATTATAGTATTGGGATGTTTGATTTATCATCTTCTCATAATATCATACAAGTTTTGAGTAATACTACTCTCAGTCTCTGCCTTTAATTAGTTTTTCCAAATCAATTAAGCATCTATTGTCTCTCCTTGGAGTACCTGGGAATTCCTACATCAAAGTGCCTGCAGATTTAGTTAGTGGTGAAAGCCCTCTTCCTGGCTTGCAGATGGCCATCTCCTCTTTGTGTCTTCATGGCAGAGACAGAGAGAGAGCTCTAGCCTCTTCTTCTTCTTATAAGGACACTAATCCCATCATGGGACCCCAGGCTCACAACCTCATCTAAACCTAATTACCTCCCAAAGTTACCACCTCCAAATAACATTATATTTGGGGTTAGGGATTCAACATATAAATTTGAGGGAGACAAATATGTTCAGTTCATAGCATTCTGCCCCTTGTCCCCCACAATGCATGTCTTTTTCACATGCAAAATATATTCATACCATCACAACAGCCCCCAAATCTAACACATTCTAGGATCAATTTAAAGTCTACAGTCCAAAGTTTCATCTAAATATTATTTAAATCAGATATAGGTGAGACTCGAGGTGCAATTCATCTTGAGGCAAAATTCTTCTCTAGTTGGGAACCTGTGAAACCAGACAAGTTATGTGTTTCCAAAATATAATGGTGGACAGACACAGAATACACATTTCCATTTCAAAACACAGACGTCAGAAGAAAGGGGTGATGGGCCCCAAGCAAGTCCAAAAACTAGCAAGGCAAATATCTGTAGATTGTGAGGCTTGAAAATAATCTTCCTTGATTCAGTGTTTTGCCTTCCTGACTCACTGAGGTAGTAGTCCCACCTCTGCTGGACAGTGGTTACATTCCTGCAAATATGAGGGGTGGCTCTGCCACATGGAACGTGAGGGGGTAAGGAGAATAAAAAGTGTGTTGTACCCCAGCTTCTTTTGAGTGGCTTCATCTCCCCCAATGCTCTGGGTGAGCCTGCCTTCAAGGCTTGGGGGTGACTGCTGCCCGGTCTGTTGAAACAGAGAGGATGCTTCCCCATTTGAAACCAAGGAGGCAGTTCTAATGATTCCCAAATTGCCTTCCTGGGTTATTCTTCCCACATCTTGAAAACCAGTGCATGTTCACAGCCAAACAGTTTTATGGACTGGTCCTACAGGATCAAATAAGTCTGACAGCCTTCCTTCATTCCATCCAGTTTCCATCCTCTTCAATTAACACTGGCCATGTTTCTGCTGGTGTGGCTGACTACGTCCATGTTTCACACCAACATGGATCTCTATCAAATGACTGTTAAGCCACACTTTTGGTGTTCTTTTCCAAACACTCTCATTTTTTGCCATATGGATAGGCTGAGAATTTTCCAAATCTTTAAGTTCCACTTCCTTTTTATTTAACAATGTTTTCATTCATTTATCTCTCTCTTCTCACATTTTACTAAAAGTAGCCATGAGAAAGCAAGTCACTCCTTCAACACTTTGCTTAGAAACCTCCTCAGTTAAATATCCAACTTCATCTCTTGCAAGTTCTACCTTCTATAAAGAACTAGAACAGGAACACAATCTACCCAAGTTCTTCAACCTTTATAAAAAAGATTACCTTTTTTGCCTTTTCTCCATTGTCCAATAACAAGTTCCTCATTTTCATCTGAGATCTCACCAGAATGGTCTTTGCCATCCATATTTGTATAAATTTTTTATGTTATTTAGACTTTTCTCTAAGAAGGTTTTTTTCCCCCAGCTCTCTTCTTTCCATCCTGAGTTCTCACTAGACTGCATGGCAATCTTGATTTTTTCTTTCATGCATCTCAAAATTCTTCTAGCCTCTACTCACTTCCAAAGCCACTTCCATACTTTTAGGTATTTGTTACCTCAGCACCCCACTTCTCAGTACCAATTTCCTTCTTACTATGCTTGGGCTTCTATAATAAAATATGATAAGTGGCTTAAAATTTCTCATGGTTCTGGAGCCAAGAGTTCTAAGATCAAGGTACCAGCTGATTTAGTACCTGGTGTGGACTCTCTTCATGGTTTGCAGATGGCCACCTTCTTCACATGGTGGAAAAAGTAAGCACTCTGGTCTCTTTCTCTTCTTACAGTATAAAGACACTAATTCCATCATGGAGGTCCCACCTTTATAGCTTAATCTAAACCTAATTACTCCCAAATCCCGTACCTCCAAGTATCATAACATTGGAGGGTTAGAGCTTCAACATTTGGATTTTGGGGGGAGGGGGGCCGACACAAACGTTAAGTACGTAAAACCTACCTTGGTTGAGAATTTCTCTCCCAACTTTTAATTTCATGTAGTCTTCTACAATTATTTCTATAAATTTATTATGTTTTCAATTTATAGTCTATTTACAAGTGAATTTAGTATATTATGTGAGATAGGTGCCAAACTTTCTTTTCCAGAATGATAGTCAATTGTCATCATCATTTATTGAATAAATCATGCTTTATTTTCCATTCAACTGAAATACTGTTTCTATTTTTATTAAATTCTCACATTTTCTGTGATGTATTTGTAAATCCCTATTTCTTTAAGCTACATATTTTTTACTGTTTGATAACCAGATAAATTTTATTAGAATGACTTTATAGTGTTTTGTGATGTGTAGTAAAGCAATCTCCCATTTTCCTTTTTCATATATCTGCTGGAATTGTCACAAGCTTAAACATTTCTTAGTCATAACTGATATTTCCATGATATTAAAACATCACCTCCCAAAACAGGGATTTCTTTTTATTTGTTAAGATTTTGTTTTCAACACTACATATGATTGTTTATTATTATATAGATCCTTCATATTTCTTATTAAACTCATCCTTATATATTTCACATTTTTTTGTGACTAAAAATGGACTAAAATAAAACACCAATTTTACAATTTGTCTTGTATCCATGTCTACTTCAAAATCATCTATTGTTAAGTGTATCAATTTTTTTAGTGGTGTCTTTTGAGTTTTCTAGGTATATGATCATGATATCCACAACTGAAACAACAAAAATGTTGTATCTCTTCTTCCCTAATGCTTACTGTCTTTTATTCCCTTATCTTTTTGAATTTGATTTTTATCAAAATCAAATTTGGGGCTTCCCTGGTTGTGCAGTGGTTGGGAGTCCGCCTGCTGATGCAGGGGACACGGGTTCGTGCCCCGGTCCGGGAGGATCCCACATGCCGCGGAGCAGCTGGGCCCATGAGCCATGGCCACTGGACCTGCTCCACAGCAGGAGAGACCACAGCAGTAAGAGGCCCGCGTATGGCAAAAAAAAAAAAAAAAAAAAAAAAAAAAAAAAAAAAAAAAAAAAAAATCAAATTGGAATCTGACTTATATCAAATGAAATTCAAATAATTTCATAATGACTCCATTAAAATTTCATTGAAATATAGTAGCAATAATGCCTATCTCTGCTTTTCTCCTTATATTTAATATCGTTTTAGTAGTTTTTCCAGTTGCAATAATGTTTACTGTAATTTTTTGTAGACAGGCTTAATAATACTTAAGGAGTTTTTTTCTCATATTCCCTTGCATCTAGAAACCACATAGGTGACTTGCAGTCTACCAGTCAGAATCATCTTCATGAGAATGAGATTCAGAAGTGGTTAATACAGTAATGACTTCTTATAGGGAGACTGATGTTAAAAACAGTGATACTCAGTTTGGTCAATGGGGGCAGAAGTGAATCTGCAACACAGTCCTGCAAATCATAGATGCTTAGTGGTGGTGACAATGTAGTTTTCAAGTAGAAAGACTACTCAGTGGTTGACATATTCCTTGGTTATATAGCTTTGCTCTCTGGCTCTCTAGCATTTCCTGAGATGTATTGACTACTCCTTATTCTTTAATAAGATTATTTCCTGTTTAAACTGGCTAGAAAGTGTTTTCTTGCTCACACCTCACAGTTCTGTGCAACACAATAATTGCTAACAAGACAGGATGCAAAGAACTCAGAAGTAAATGAGAGTGTAGAATTGAGTTTTGCAACTGGTTTGGATTGGAGGCATAAGGATACAATTTATACTTGCTATGTTCTGAATGTGTCCCCCTAAAATACATATGCTGAAATCCTAATACCCAATGTGATGCTATTAAAAGGCAGGGGCTTTGGGGAGGGATTAGTTCATGAGGGTGGAGACCTTATGAATGGTATTAATGCCCTTATAAAAGTGATCCTAGAGAGATCCCTAAAATCTTCTGCCATGTGAAGATGGTCTGCAACCCAGAAGAGGGCCCTCACCTGACCATGCTGTCACCCCAGAGTAAGACTTCTAGCCTCAAAAACTGAGATCAATCAATTTATATTTTTTATAAGATACTCAGCCTGTGGTGTTTTGTTTTAGCAGCCCAAACCGACTGAATAGTACTAATGTGGGAACTTAGAAGTCCTTGACTACAGTGGCCAACCAGGACATTTTTACTTTGCTTATTGAATGGCTGAATGAATGGCTGTTAGCACAGACCATTGAGAAAGATACAAGCAATATATATAGAACGCTTAGTTGACCAAATGTTTCAAATAGTGCTGAGGCACTTAAAGGACATATTAAGCTCAGAGTTTAAAATTCTTGGTTTCTGCAAGGCCAGACTTCCTTAAAATAATATCTTTACATCATTTAATTGTAGGGATTATATAGCTGAAAATTAAATCCATGGTAGGAAACTCTGGATTGTTGAATTCAGAATTTCATGAGGTCAATATGAGAAAATTAAAGGGTTTACTGTGGAAAAGTGGGGCATAAAAGTGGAATGTGGCTAAGTGAGAGAAAGTGTATGACTCAAAAAAATCCCCCAATCCTTTGGACTTCCTCTCCTTTCATATCTCGTGAGGCTGTTTTGTCTTCTTTAAATCTCTGTAATGACTTTCCCTGAGGTAGGTATCTTGCAAGGGAAAGTTGCTTATCACATGTCACCATCTCTACTATACTCCCTTTAGATCTCAGGGGCCAATTATACTATCAAACCCAGAACAAGACTTTTATGTCAAATAGATTTGTAAGCATTTCCTTATTTATATCTACTTTGACCTTGGAAATATACATAGTGATGTATATTTCACACATAGTGATGAATACCATGAGTGCAGAACCAGGGAGAGAGAAATACAACTGTAGATTGTTCTAAATATTTCACTATGTATACACTTACCGGAGTCTCTGGATTCAATAAATAATCTTGAGGAGCTAGGAATCGTTCTAATTTCTGCTGACCTTGAATACCAGCACACATTATCAATGGTGTTCTCAATTAAATGAAGGTTAGATGCCCAGAAGAATGCTAAACACTTAGGAGTGGGAATGTTGGAGTGGATTACTTTTGCATAACCTATTTAGTCATCTCCTATCCATCAGCTTGAAAATGCCTGTAGGATAGTCCCTTCACTAAGACATTGAACATGCATCTGTGAGAAGTGTACCCACGAACTTGAGAGGTTTTATAAGGATGGTCCTCTGTGGGCTTTGGATACAAGTAGAATACCCAACCCCTGGACAAAGCTCTCTCATTATAATGTGGATTTTGAGATCCTGGGGCAACAGAGACCAGTAGCAATACTTAATTGCCAGAAGAAATAAGAATATTGTTAATGGAATAGGTATCATGGTTAAGGACAAAACTAAAGTAGTTTAACCCTGAGAAATGTTTGGTTGTCACTGATCAATGTACAGTCCCTAGTACAGAAATAGATGGACAGTCCATTAAGGTCCCACCTGAGTTGTATTTGTTTTTTAAGTTAAAAAAAAAAAAAAAAAAACTTCAGAGTTCTAAAATGACTACCATGCAAAACAAGTTTCCCTTACCAAGACACTCTAATTCCACACTTCTTCTCCTCTCTGCACCTCTCACCTCACGCCCTCAATGAAATGAAAAGAACCATTACACTTTTTCAACATCTTTCCTCTCCCTTCCCCTAAGCAATTCTTAGATTTTGCTGATGAGGTTTACTATTTTCTGTTATAGAATAGTATTAGAATTCCTCTTGTAATATTTCATTTCTATGTCAAGAATCCTTATGTCACACTTATAGAACATATTCTTAGGTTAGTATAATCAATTTAAGGTCTGTCTTCTAGTTGACTCTTTGTTTTGTTATAGCTTATAATTTTGAGGCAAGAGTTAAATTTATCTGATAAAAAAAATTGTCTCAATGGAGCAACTGGAATTGGAATGATAATTATTCAGGTGTCTTTCAAAATGGTTTGTTTGAAGAACTAGTGCCTTCTTTAAACAAAGCACTTAATTATTAAATGAGAAAAATCAGCTCTCATAAAAAATTAATAAGCTTTAAATCTATTATAAAAACATGCTATCAATATCTTCAAACCCCTTTTTAAGAAGGATTAACTTTGTGATAGCCCTCTGTTTTGCTGCTGGGACCATAATAAAGTGTGTGTTTGCTTTAAATTTTTTTTTTTTCCCCAGGATTGTCAATTCTGGGAAATCAGGAATTTCCTGGTTGTTTGCATGTAAAACATCAATTGATAAGTTTCTTTCATCTTTGATTCCATGTTGCTGGAAAGTTTGACCAAGCTTGCCTGTTAATTTGTCCTCAGTTGCAAGTATTACAGGCAAACTCATACTTTGTCTAATGAAAGGATAACTCTTCTTCGACACAATGAGAGCTCAACAGTGACTCAGAAACAGGAAATTCCCTGGAATCAGGAAACAGAAACCAAAGCTGTTTCATACAGTCCCCACTGGGAGAATGAAGATTGGACATAGAGCTGTTAGAAATCACAGGAGAGGGGGAGACTGGAAAGAAGAAAAAGTCTAGTGATGCCTTTGTGTGTGTAAAACATACCAACTATGTCATGTGAACTCCACCTCCCTCAAAAACAAATGAAAAGAAGTGATTTTGTGTTATTTATGGAGAACAACAAATAGACTGGTGTCTCTTTGTGTTAATATGTAGTAGTCACAAATGAGGGCTCGGTTTGCAGTTGAGTTATAAATGTTTGTCTCTATAATATAACAATATACTCACCAAACATCATATTTTTATTGATATCTGTTTAATAATGTTTGCTGACATCCAATAAGTCAAGTCAGCTTTCAAATTTTAGTGATATAAAACACAATGTCACTAAAGTAATTAACACTATTGTAAATTATAATTTATTTTAAGTACTCATTTTCATCTTAGAGACAATCCTAAATGGACAGTTTCTACTATTACAGAGACTTGTAGAATGCAAAGTGTTAAAAAAAAAAAAAGCCCTAAAAAAATAATTAGGCAAGAAGTATCCACATATTCTACATTAGGTTGCCTGATTCTCCTAATCTAGAATTTGACCAAAATGATCTTGTCATTCACTAATTCTTTGAGGAGATTTTTTGCATAATAGTTAATTTTCCATCACACTACCAGTTAAAGGATGGGGCTGTGAAGGCTCAGTGTTCGAAGACTAGAGCAGGGGATGGTAAAACTTTTTGGAAGAACTTGAATGGTTTTGTCTAGAGTTTAGTGAGGAGGGCACAGAGACAGGTGTGCGATTCTACATAGAAAAATCTAGATGGGAAAAATAGGCTGGAGCAACCCATGATACCAGATTAGAGGAAGGGCTGAAACAGCTGCTAGCCAGGCTCCAGATGTTGTGGGATTTTCTATGGGCTGGAGAGGATGCCTGAGGATGTAGTAGGGTTAACTTGATGTTCTAACAGGACGCCCATATATCTGGTTAAACATTATCCAGGTGTGTCAATGAGGGTGTCTCCAGGAAAAAAAAAAAATTAGCATTTGAAAGAATGGACTGAGTAAAGCAATCCTTTCTAATGTGGGTGGGCATCATCCTGAATAGAACAAAAAGGTGGAGAAAGACAGGATTCTCTCCTTATCTCTCTTTGTCTCTCTCTGTCTGTCTCTCTCTGTTTCTTTTTCTTTCTGTTTTTCTGGAGAACCCTGATTAATACAAGTCATCTTGACAGGACTAATTCAAGGGTCCTGCTGGCTGGCTGACTAAAAGTCAGTACTCCTTTTCTCTATAATCTTACTCATTTATATGCAGCCATTTTTGGAATTACCAACAATGGGAAAATTCGATCTCTGAATATAATATAAAAAGTAATATTTTCAGCAATTTGGGGAATTTATGATGATCCTCATATAAAAGAGAGATTTCATTGATGAAATTTGGAAAGGAGTTAGATATAGATATATAGGTATAAATACAGATATAGATAAAGATATAAATGCACACATTAAGTCTGTGCGGTCCTGTGGTGTGTACATATTTTAATTTAATTTAATTTAATAAAAGTTTAATATCTGTACTATAAAGTAGCTCCTGTATAGTATTAAAGATTGTTACTCTATAATTTTCTTTTTTTAATTCTTTACCTTTTGTCTCTAAAAAAATGAAATTTTGCTGTGAGTCATTGAAAATTATTTTTAAAGAAATTAGAGGACAACTTAACATTATACAAATGTGTATTTAGAGTTAGAGAATTTTGAATACAACATCAATAAAGCCATGGTGTTAGTTTTTCATGATTACAATGTGATGAATCTTAATTATTTTGAGCTTTAACTTTAAGTGGATAACAATGACATTCAACTTCAAATATTGGAGAAGATTTATTTAATTGCCTTATTTGGTACATTTTCCTCCCTTTGAATTTTTTTTTCTCTAATTTCTTGATGAATTCTGTAAAGAAATTCTCTATAACTGAATATTTATATTTTAGAATCAGGAGATAAATGTATACATGGACAATAAATTCTCAAAGAAATATCTATTTCACTGAGCTACTCTAAACTGTTTAGTTACTTATATAATCAATGATTAGGCAGTGGTTCTCAAACCTAATTGCACATTAAAGTCATCCGGGTATTTTTAAAAAATACATATGTCCAGAACCCATCTTCATGTAAATGGTCTGGAAAGGGACAGGGGAATGTGTGTGTTAAAAACCTCTCCTGGTGTTCCTCACCTGTGACCACTAAATTAGACTAAAGCTGCAAGATTTGTGGTTATTCTTACTAATAGTTCTTGTTCTTTACCTCTCACTCTTCTGCATTAAAGAACCCCCCTGCAGCCTCTGGGAATAACTTATTTGCTTTGTTATGGACTTTAAACTATCCCTCAAAAAATGGTTTCCAGAATACTTGGAAAAGTAGATTTAATAGATATTGGAATAAAGAAAAATAGTGTTACATGAAACACTCTGATTTAGTTATGATGGGCTATGAAGAAGAGATTTTAAGAGTGTTGGATAATAGTTGGTAATAAAACTGAATGAAAGAAAAAAGGATTGAAGATGAATTATCTGAGATAAGTAAATGAAAATGGCACTAGTGAAGAAAGAAATGGATGAGACAAAAATAGTGTTAAGAAAAGGAAATTCCTCCTAAATAATGTATTGGGTCCATATCATATCTCAAATCCTACTTTGTAAAATGTCTTTTAGCTTTTGGTAAAGACTATGTGGGCCCCTACATTTCCTTTGTGTGAAGGCTGGTTGCTTCTTTACTTTGTGCATTTTCTGTATAAGAATCTCATTCCAAGATTCAATCAGAATGAATGTACATGTAAATACCATACCCCTTGGTATTTTTTGTAATATGTGTTTTACTTATATAATTTTAGCTAATTATAACCCTTTTACTCTTTTTGAAGGTCAAAGTGGGCATAATGTTTAATTCTATGTAATTTGGAAGGAATCAGGAATCATCTGAAAATCACTGGAAAAAAAAAAAAAAGCATGCTTCCAGTAAAGAGATATTAAAAGTAATAAGAAAGAACAAGGGGTCTAAAACATCATGTCATCATGTACAAAATGTGCTTGGTTGTGATTACTCATAAGCAAAAAACGCCAAGGACATGGAAAAATTGCCTGCAGTATGTTTAAGCTATGACCTGAATTATGCCTGATAGCCTTGCTTAAAATATAATTGAACAGCCAGTGGGAAAACAGGAAATTGTCTGGATTAGGTGTTGGCTGAGGCTATCAGGAGACTAAATGGATGAACGTTCAACAAATTACTGAATTAAAAGTACCATAGTTGGTAGCTACCTTTCCTTGAGAGATCAAAATAAATAGTTTCAACTATCATATAAAGGATAAGCTGAGGATGCTAAAATAAAATATAGATATTCTCAAATCAGTAAACTCAGATGGCTTTAAATTATTTTAAGTATTTTCAATGATACCAAGTATTCAGAGGTTATTTCTTCATATCAAAGAGGTTCATTAAATTTGTCCTCATTAAGGAAAAAAATGTCCTCATTAAGGAAAACAATGTCTATCCTTATTAAGGAAAAAAATAAAAATAAAAAAGATATATATGCCATGAACAAAGTCCACAGGAAAATAACAAAGTTGAAAAAAAATGAGCTTAAAATGTACTGACAGTTGAATAGTTGTTTCTTTCATGTATAACACACTCATAAAAATCAATAAAAAATAGACAACAATAGAAGATTCATAGAAGAAAGTGTGCAAATGGCACAGAAACATTAAGAGTTCAGTTTGCCCAATAACCAAAGTAAGGAAACAAAATGAAATAAATTTTAGTATATAATTTTTTTTAAAGATTAAAAGTATTACTAATTCCTAGTGTTGTGTAAGAGAGAAAAAATTTCTTAGGTGTTAATAATGGAAACATTTGTGTGTGTTTTTAAATACCAGTTTGTATTTTGCAATTTAATTTATGTTATTTTTATGAAACTATAATTTTCACTTCTATATAAATACTACTATAACTTTAATTATGTCTGTCATAGGATAATTTATATACAAGATTTATTCTTCTCACTATCATTTATTTACCTATGTTTTCTTAAACTACTTTTTTGCATATATGTTTTACATAAGGATTATGGTGTCTTAAATCTCCTGCCCCACCCAATAAACAAACTGTTTAAAATTCAGGAATGACAATCCTCTAAAATCCTCTAATGTAGAGAAGGATTTTTTCAAAATACCTGGAAGAAACAAATGAGCTCCTACCAAGAAAAAAGGAATCAACTGATGGGTGTCAATGGATATTGACAAAAGCATTTGCTAAGAAGAACAGTTCACCCGTGAACCTCTGCTCTCATATATACACACCATATACAAGTGGGCCTTGACATTCCACAGCTGATGATGCGAGTAACAGATGTGAGAACATAATTGGTTTTCATTCAAAATCATGAGCATGAGCTTGAAATACACACTTCAGAATGCTCAATTTGTTAATGACCAGCTCCACTTGATTGTTTGAACATAGTGAACATGAAAATTTATGGTATGTAGACCAGAGAGGAAATCTAAGGTAAATTCTTTCTAATCACACACCTTGAAAAGTTGTTACATTTATTTAAAAACTTTACATCCTGATGAGTCCATTTAAAAACTTTACATCCTGATGAGTCCAACTTTAAGAAATGTGAACGTTACCCAATTCTAATAACTTCACTAGAGTCAGCCTTGGTGAATATTAGAAGTAGGTAGTTTTTTTCCTTTGGTGATCTTCTCTCCACTCTACAGTATTTTTCTTATTTCTCACAAGTTCTGGACAGTCTTACTCCATAGAATAACAATCTAATAAATTCATCCACACAGTCTAAGTTATTAAGATCACCCTGTGGTACTCTTACTTTGCAGAGGGTGCCATGTTAGAAAAAAAGGCACAGATTAATTTCAATATATATGAATGATTTTCCGCTTATGCAATTTAGGAACTTCAGGCTAGACATAAAGAAAATATTCTAAAATCACCCCATATCTCTCCTGATGTTTGTCTACTCCAACCCTGGTAACTCTGTTTTCCAAACCAGTAAATAGTTATCATCACCCTTCCTGCTGTATAAGCCAGCCATCTAAATTGCCCTTGACATGTCTCAGATATGTGAAATCAATTCCAAGTTGTATTGACATTTACCTCCTAAATATGTCTTCCATCCATCTCCACTCTCTCCACATTTGTCAAGCCTACATTTTTTTCTATGGATTAACTGAATAGACAAGTTCAGATGATTTTCAAGAGCAAATGGGTATCTTCAGCATGACTGGAAATGATGTTTTGAATGTGAAAAAAAAATGCAGGGAGAAGTAAGATGAGCTAGTACTTCAAATTCTGGTAATATAAAGATTTCTCCAGTCTCCTTGGTGGTGTTAAACCCTCAGCATGAGGCTTCCTTTTAAAATGTCGAGGGGGAGAAATATTTCAGGTAATAATCTGATAAATCTAGTAAAAGAGATTTTATTTTGTGTCCACCTAATTAAAGCATCAACTAATCTTAGTAGAGGAATTTTTAAAATCTAATTAAGTTTACTTAAAGCCTTCTAAGAGAATTTATGATCCACAAAATATTAGCCTAGTAGCATGCAATTTGGCAGCATTTCTAATTGTTTTCCAAAGATCTTTTTTACCCAAGTGATTAATAAATGTTTCATTTGGTACACTGCCCCCCATCCCTGTGGCCAGGTGTAATAATCTCTGAAAATTTCATGATTTAATCATGTCTTCATTAGATAACTCATTTTAAGAATTAGAATTTGAATTACTGAAGACTAATAATACTAAGTACAATATTATACAAGAGTATACTTTTGGAATTTTGCATGTGTGTGTGTGTTTGTGTGTGTGTGTGTCTGTGTGTATTACTTTCTGTTTTGATCCCCATAGTAGCTCTTTAGGATTAATAGGTAAGTTGATAGAAATTATTATAGCTACCAATTTACATATGAAGAAATTAAGTCTTGAGAAATGTCTTGGTTTACTTAGGTCTTAGAATATGTCAGGAACATACCACTCAGAGGAAAATAAGGAACTGACTGAGCACAGACTTGCTTACAAAACTCTATAGAGGCAATTCTTGGAGTTTAATGAATATGTAAAGGCTTTTATAGTCTCTGAAAACTAAATCAAAATAAATCTCAGCATGAACAGAACAAATCAGAGCAACTTCTTCTTTGCTCGTCAGGGTGAATTTTGAAATGTTTTTCTACACATAGTTATTTTTGATCTGTGTATGTGAATGTGTGTGTGTGTGTGTGTGTGTGTGTGTGTGTGTGTATGTGTTTATGAATTCTAGAACACCCAGATCTAGTTGAGCAAACTTTAACTTCTAATTTAGAAATCTTGAGAATCTCTACTAATTCTTATGATTTAATGTCTACACTTGATACACTTTGGGTCAGTAAATACCATAATCAGTTTCTTGTATAAGTCAAAGAACATAAAACTAGGCAGGACAAAAGTAGGGCAGCATACCTTGTGAGGGGAGATATTGAGTAGGTCCAAAGGACAACTAAGCTCAATTATTTTTGAAATCAATTTAATATGATTTGATAAAATATGTAAAGTTTGTGTCAGGTACCTTGGGGATGAACAATGAATAAAATCTAATTGATTCCTAAAGTTAATTATAATGCACAAGAAAGACTGACATGAGGTGAAATGGGTTAAATTTTAAAGTAGAGTTTAAAATTTAATGAAACTTAAATGAAATAAAGGGAATCAATGCTAACTGAGAAAGTAGTTAGCAGTGTAGTGGCATTTGAACTCCACTGAAGGTTGCATATAGAACTTTTCCAAGAAAAAATAGATGACAAATGGATTCTAAATTAGGAGGTTGTGAGTCAATAATTATTTGAGGACCTCTAAACATGTTGTGATGGCTTAATTTTAGTATGCATGGGAGAGTTTGGTAAAATATAAGACTGGAAAATAAGTTGGAGACAGATGATAAAGCCTTAAATATGATGTGAAGGAATTAAGATTTTTTTCCCCACGGTTAGGGTTGTGACTGCATGCCAACTCTGATTGATTGATAGTGACTTCCAGACCCTGGTACTGAGAGGCATTCAGAGCACCAGGGTGAACTTAAAGATGTGTTTAATCAGCAATGTCTTCCATGGGTAAAGGAGGGTGCCAACTGAAATAAATGCACAACCTAAAAGTTGAGAGTTATATTTTATTTGGCAGACATTCTGAGGACTTCAAGCTTGGGAGACAGGACTCTCAGATCACTCTGAGGGACTGCTTCAAAGAGACAAAGGGGGAGTCAGGATATATAGGAGATTTTGTAACAAAGACCAGGTAGCTCGAACACCAAAAGATTACTGTTAATTAAAGAAAACCAGATATTTCAAGTTGAGGAATTTAGTTCTTTTCTATATATGGGAAGATGCAAGAGTCTGGCCTCACTGAAATTATTCCTTTGATATGTGCCTCAGCTATCTGGGGCGAGTACCCTGTTCTTTCCCATCCTGAGTCCTCTCAGGGTGTACAGCTGGGAGTGACTGCAGTGACTAGGGCATGGCAGTGGGCAGCCCATTTATCTCCATCCTGAGCTCCCTCAGGGCTCACCATTTGGGCAGCTATAATGTGATGGCTTGATGGCTGCAACATCTTTTGTTTACTGATATAGCAGGCAATATTTTTCATTCACAAGGGGTTATGAAGAAATTAGGTATGGGGAAAACATAAAATAATTTTGTTTTCCTCCCACCACCTGCTTCAACTATGCTATATCAGATCTCCCTTCCAGACTCTTACTAACATCTAGATAAATCTTAGAGCTTTCCAGTAACTTTCCATTATGCAAACTATATAACTGTGTTCTCATTCAGGGTTTTAAAAATCAAATATAATCTAATTCACTTTAATTTTCTATAAAATTCAACATACGTACCTCTTTCGCTTGCCTGATGGGCAAGTCACTTTGGGTTGGGTTTTGCCAAGATTGTTCAAACCAGGTAACTTTCCTCATCCACAATTTACCACAGTAAACTGACATATATTTGCATAAGCTGACGTAATAAATACTGAGGTAATACAGCTTGTCCATTGTTGGCCCTCTCTCTCTCACAACTTTGCTTTCTTTAGAAAGCGTTTATCCCTTTGTTTAAATAAGATAAGCATAAATCAGTCACTTTCCTGCCTCTTTATCAGATTGAAATACTTAATTAGCAGCCTTCAAATGGGTTTGGAAGCAAATAGACAATTAAGGAGGTGAAGGTATGGCATTGGGATGTGACACAATGAAAGAAAGCAGCAAACAAAGGGTGTTTTATCAGGCCAGCTGCTGCTCTGAGGAACAAGCTTTCCTCCCACTGGGTCAGCTCTAGGAGTCAGTGTAAAACCCATACCTCAGACCTATTCAACTCAAAGGGCATTGAAGCTAATATGTTTATACGCTAAATCCTAACAGTCATTCCCGAGCACGGCTCATGGGGAGGTGTGTTCATTCCCAGGCACTTTTGGCTGCTACGAAAGTGGCAAAGCAAAATCTAAGGCACAGAAAAAGCTCTCAGGCAAAGTAATTAAGGTTCTGGCATTTGGAAGTCCAGTGATTATTCCTGAACTGGGAATGGAAAGGGGACATGGACAGGGCACCAACAACATCTGCTATACAGTGTCTAAACAAGACATCACAAAGTCTATAAGGGGCTCCCGTGGGTGCCCTCTTTTTTGACATGAGGATTGTTGCTGATGAAAAAAATATAGGAAAGACAGGAGAAATCTCCCCAGGATCTTATGACTCCTAAAATGCCTCCAGCTTCAATCAGTTCTTTCCTATGAAAGTCTTCTGTTCACACCAACCAGTGAGGTGATGGGTATAGGGCACTTTGGACCACACCTTATAAGCCCTAACAGCTAATTGAAGGCTTGATTTATAGTACTGGAGTACTTAGCATCTATAAAATTATGTATTAACGTCACAGCCTTTTGTAATCATCCACTATATTTTCACAATTTTTGCTTTTACTGTTTTATCAAAATATGCTTTTCATTCATATTCATAGTCAAGTGCTATGGCTTTGAAAAAAGATATTCATTTCTAATAACTTATTTGCAGGGTTTCAAAATGATAAATTTTTTAATTCAAGTATAGTTGATTTACAATGTTTCAGGTGTACAGCAAAGTGATTCAGTTATACATATTTATATATATTCTTTTTCAGATTATTTTCCATTATAGTTTATAACAAGATATTGAATATAGTTCCCTGTGCTATATGGTAGGTCCTTTTTGTTTATCTAGTTTATATATAGAAGTGTGTATCTGTTAATCCCCAATTCCTATCTTATCCTTCCCCACCCCTTTCCCCTTTGGTAATTATAAGTTTGTTTTCTATTGACACACAAAATCTTAAGGATAAGAAATACAGATCTAAGAATAAGAAAGGCTAATCTTTAAAAAATTAATTTTAAAAATTCTGATATTGCTAGATGTTTTGCCAAAAGTGACACCAAGAAAAAGTATACAGGATGCTACAATAAATTGTCTTGTCCCTTTTTTTTTTTTTTGATTTGCAGTAATTATACTTACAACTTCTTAGTTATGGAATTTTAAAATTACTCATCCAGAATTATTTTCAATTTAAAAATGGAATGTTATCCAAGAAAAGACTTAACAACTTCAGTGTTATAGCTTACCTAGAGAAATTTTAGCTAAATGTCTTATTTAAGCCCCATCAGCTGGGTATTTTTATATATAACTCACACTTTTCTCCAACTCCTTTTCATTCACTCCCTCATGTTATGTCTTATGTGATAATCTCCCACACTAAATTATAAGTTTTTTTAAGGACAGCAATTGTCTTTTTTAATGTTAGATTATCAACCTCCCCACAAACATCCCTAAGTCCTAATACTAGTAAAATGTTTTCCCTAAAATCTCTCTCTATACATTACTTTTAGCACAAAAATAAAATCTGAAAGTTTGCAATAGCATTTGCAGGTGGTTTTAACTTCATTTCTTTTTGCCCTTGAAACATTTGAGGAACATACAGTATAACAAGTAGCTAATCATTATTAAATTGATGGGTATTCATTATAGTCATTTTAATGTAGACATTACATGCTATTCTATATGCATGCCCTTGTAAGTTAACTTCATTTTGTGCCCTTAAAATGATTAACAGAGAAATACTTTGGTACATACAAATTTCAGCTCCTTTCCCATCAATAATACCCTTAATTGTGAAAATCCAAGAGGAAGGCAATGGTGGTCAAAATAGATGCACTTTCTGGCGCTTGTAACCTGTACTTACAATCATTAATCTTGAAGGATTCCTCAAAAGGAAGCAGACCTTTCATTTTACTTAATCTATTTAATTATGTAAATTTCACTTGCCAAATATGGATGGTTGTACTGAGGTTTTTCAATTCTATGGAGTGTTAGAAATGAGCTCCTACTTTAGGACATTAACTTTTTTTGCTATCTATCTAATCATTTTGTTTTTAAAAGAATAATTTGTAAAGCAAATGATCACTATTTGAAAACTAAAAAAAGCATAGGAGAATTGTCTAAAAGCAGACACTAAGCAGCTTAAATTTTTTAAAAAAGGTTAACAATAATAATGAGAGCTTATATTATTCAACACTTATTTTGTGCTGGACATTTTAAGTACATGCCATGTAGTCTCTCGTTAAATCCTCCAAACAAACTGATAATGAAGATTCTATAATTCTGTCCATTTTACAGGTGAAATAAGTCTCGGCAGTTTAGCACCTTAACAAATGTCACTGAGCTGATAAGCAATAGAGTTGAGCTATCAGCCTAGGTGGTCTGATGTGCTCTAAAACAGACCTCTAAATTGTTATAAAGAAAAATAAACATGTTGCTGGAAAACTCTATGCTTGGACTTATATTAGAATTAAGAGAAATGAATCTTACATGTTTATTTTTAACAAATGTTGTCTGTTGTGTCATGAGTATATTATAATTACATGGTTAAAAATAACATTGCCCACAACATTTGTTACTCATTATTGATCTAGGATGGTTCTTACTGTTAAATCAGAGATAGTGGCCCTCCATCTATAGGCCCCATTTGGCTCTTGCATTAATCCCATCAAACTGGGACTTCAAGCTCCATGGGGTGAGAGCACCCAGCCTTAAGAATAATTTTATCACTGATAGGTTGCTGTGGCTACCTGCTGGAGAGTTGGCTAGCTTGCAATTTTGCCATTGCAAAGTTATGGACCCTGGGATAGTACCTTTAAATTTCGAAGGGCAGTAAAAGCATGGGGTTGGTGTATTAAACATCTTCACGTGTCTTCCTCTACATTGTCATCTTAGAATCTACTGAGTCTCTTCCTTTTCTTCTCTATGATTATTCCTGTCTTGTTCTCCCTTCCTCACCACCTACAATTCTGGTTCATTTCTCCTCTCCCTACATCTACATTTCTTCTCTATTTCTCTCCTCCACCCTCTATTATAGTTCAACATTACTTATTACTTTAAGAAATGGAAGAATGGAACACACTTTGTTCCATTTCTAGAAAAAGTGCTAAGCATACATTTTAATAAGTGTATCTCTTCCCCATGATTGCTAAAATTCCATGACAGTCTTTGAAGTAGGAAAAAAATCTTAAATTTACCCTCTGTCATGTTGACATAGTCATAATATTTCCAAAAATACTTGACATAAAATATTTTACACTTATTTGTGGTATATAGTCAAAATTTTAAAAGGTTTCTATAAGCATGAATACAATAAGTGATGCTGATATTGGTGTGATACTCTCTATATGAGATACAGTTATCTAATGCTGTATAAAAAATCACAGTGTATTTTCAAAAATAACAATTTTTCATGGTTTCAGTAAGTTAGCAATTCTGACAGGACAAGTAGGGACCACTTGTTTCTCCTCCACAATGTTTAGGCCTCAGCTGGCTAATGTGAAGGTTGGGGAGTGTAATCACCTGAGGGCTGGTTTATTCAATATCTGGTAGCCTATACTGATGAGGGATCTCAGGTCTTCTCCAAGCAGACCTCTCCAAGGGGTTCCTCGCTGGGGTTGGTCTCTCTGAGCTTCTTCTCCACATAGTGCCTGTGGTGGGTGGATAAACAACCTTAGATGTCACCATTTATGACCCAGCCTCAGAAGGCACATAGCACTGGCTCTACCATCTTCTATGGTTGAGGCAGTCACAAGTCCCATCCATATTCAAGGAGAGGGGAAAGAGAGTCCATCTCCTGGTGGGAAGTGCCAGGTTTTGGAGGAGCAGGTGGGACCAGAAATATTGCTATGCCATTTTTAGAAAATACAATCTATTTTCTGTTCGCCATTTTACATATGAACTATACACTGCCATATGTTAACAGTGATTTCTTCTCTATGTGGGATATGCCCTTAAATCCAGTGATTATTCCTGTGGCATATAATAAATTCCAAAGATGTAACATAACTCCTAATTTCTTTATAGCTTGAAATTAATCTGATGATAAGGATGACTCCAATTGATAGTATCTATACAGTGCTTTCCAGTTTGGAAAAAATAAAATTTTATACATATGTAATTTTGCTTGACAAACTTTCCTGTGAGGTAAGTAGAGTATGGTTCTCTGTCTTCAGAAACAGGCTTTAAAAATTTGCCCAGGTTACAAGTAGATACAAGTAAAAGAACAATGAAGGCAGCCTACTTTCTTTCACAGTGCTAAAGGAGAAAGCATTATTTTAGATCTAAAATGGCTTTTTCCCTCTTTTCTTCAAGACACAATGACCAGAGGTAAAAGTATAGAAAGTAGCATGTTGCTACTTCCTCTTGAGAACGTTTCGTATGGTACATGCGTCATCAAAATGAAAAAGTCTTAGTTTTCCCGTCCTGTGTCTGAGTCAGTACTCAAAAGAACCATGAAGTATGGATGCATCTAACTATGTAACTGTCACCTTCCCATACTCTGCACTTTGGTACAAGGCAGCACACCCTGTGCAGGGAAGGCTGGCTCAGTTGATTACTGCTGGGCTAGTGGAAACAGAAAGACTGCACTTGAACTACTTGCTGAGAGGGTGGTACTCTTGGATCACTAATTAACCATAATCATTATTAGGGTAGCTATTGCTTTAAAACTATTTCTAAGTTTCCCATTTATTTTCAGGTTCCCTGTTCCCCTTCCCCTACCCACTCGATTTGTTTTAAATTTCAACTGTCGACTATAGCTTTCTATAGCACTTATTCATGACTGCGCCAGATCTCTACCTTCTCTTTCCATTCAAACAGCTAAATTGGAAGTGTATAGTGCTTGATTTATATTTAGATGCATTTTTTAAATGAAGAATTAGTTAAAAGTCTGCACAGCTTCAGGAAACATTATTGAAAGTCCTTTAAAACCATTATGTAGACTCACTCAAATGGCTGCTACAAATGTACATTATAAAATCAGCCTTTTAGCTGTTAGTATTTCATTGGAGTTTGTACTATTTTCCTTTGTTATTGTCAGTATTTAATGGTGATAATTTAGTATCATAAAGCTAGACATGTTTCTTTATCTGAGAATAATAATGGCACGTATAGAGAAATAAGTGAGGAAGGAAGGAAATTTAAAAATGTGGTAGAGAATTGAGGTTTAGGAGTACATCAAAATTAGTTTGCAACAATATTGGAACAAACTGGCTTAAACTACAAGTACGTTTATCATTTTAAGAAAGTAGAAGTCCATATGGAGTGTGGGGTTCAGGGTTAGTAGATATAGTGTCTCAGGGATGACCCAGATTCTTTTTGTCTTTCAACTCTGTCACCTTCAACATCAGCTTCATGCAGGGCTAGTTCTCTCTGTGGAGGTGAAAAGGTTGTTGGTATCTGCAAACTGCTACACTGCTTGCTTCCTTTTACATATTCAACTGGAGAGGGGAAAATAAGTAATGAAGACAAGGACTGGGAATAGGAAAAAGAGGGAGAGGGAAAAGAAGAGGGTTAGAGGAAGAGAGAAGAAAGAGAGAGAGTGGAAGAAAGGAGGGAAAGAGGGAGGGATGGAGGGAGTAAAGGCAAGATGGGACGTAAGAGAGGAAAGATCCTTTCAAAAATCTCTCTGATGGACCAGTCTCTCAGGGAGGGCACTAGTAATCATGTACTGACTGCCTCAGGGTGAGATTTTAACCCATCACAGGTGACAATCATGGCAAACATGACTGGAATACAGCATCATATCAGGACCTTTTCCTGGAGCTGCACACTAAGTCAGCATTTTCTGAGTCTCTTGGGGTACATCGTAGCAGGGTGGATCCCTCAACAAGTTTAAGATTCTTTTAAAAAGAAAGATGAGGAAATAGATATTGCCTACATAGCCTAGTATTTGCTATGGATAGGCAGGTATAGAAATCATGCAATAAACTTAGCCACATACAAAAGGGCTTGAACTTTTCTTTTTTCTAATACACAGTTCCTGTATCATTTATGAATATCTCATTGGAAATAATTCAACTAAATTATAAAATTATAAAATAAGGTATATTAAAGTAAATATATTTTAAGTCACTGAGACAATCATTCTTATTTCTTTTACTTTTATTTGAGAAACTTGAACTGTTGCAATTTACTATTGTCTTTTCCTCTAGGAAGGATTGCAGCTCTTTACAATTATTTCCTCTTTCCATTATATAAAATACAACTTCAATATTATCATGACATTAAAGTATTAATTCATTTAACCTGTACTTGATAAATACCCAGGTCTTAGCCAGTTATATTTGTGTTTTGTTAATCCACAACTAAGTTTTGTTAATCCACAACTTAGTTTGACTAAACTAAGTCAAACTTTTGACTGGAATTATTCCTGAATGATATCCCTGTATTCTGCTTTGGACAAGTGTAAGCAATTACTATGCACACACACGGAATGAGATTGTCACAGGGAAAGTATAGCAATAAATAGCATCATATTGTCTGAAGGGCATTTTTCCGCTACTTCAAATTAAGATCTTCATTTTGAACACGAGTTTGATCATTTTATTTGAAGTACTATGAATTCACAGAACAGCAAAAAATAAGAAAATTTAAAAAAAGGAGATTTGATCTGCAGTCCCAATTCTACCACTAACTAGCTGGATTACATGTATAATTGTATTTGTTATCTCTGTCTGAATGTTTTTATCCCTAAAATGAGAGAGTTAAACCACTCAGTTCTTAAGGGGGCTACCCTTTCATGTCTAAATTCTATAGTGAGATATTAGAAATATAAAATATCAAAATAGATCATAAAACTGTGTGAAAATTATGTTCATATTATTTTTATTCCTCTGACTAGAGATTTCCATAGATTAACATAAGTAATTGAGAGTTAGCTGCTTTCAATATGGAGCTAATTATTTATTTAGGTATGAGGAAGTAATTTTTCAGCCTTTTGAGTGTATCAGATTCTGGGAATGTTGCTTGCACTATCTAATTTAATTCTCAAGCAATCCTTCAAGGTAGATGATAGACTCTTATAAAAACTGATGAAAAACAATAAAGCACAGACTTAAAATTATTTGTCCAAGATCATGCAACTAGTAAATAGTGGAGTTGGAATATAAATCCAGGTCTCTCTATGCCTGTTTATTATAGTCAAATGATTATGTGTAATTTACCTGTCAAGCATGTAATACTTTTTGATGGAGAATGGAAGTTCAAAAATTGCTTTTTTTTAGAATCATATATTTATAAACCACAGAAAGTTAAGCCTTCTGCTAAAGGTTGAGTAAAGTTTGAACAGTTTTAGATTGCCAAAACAATTTAAGTAGGGTAGATTTGGACAGTATAGAACAATCAGTCTTTTCCTTCCTTTGTAGTAGTGATAGAAGGAATTTCTCCACTCTAAGGTTCCAGAGAATGCTTTGAACTACTCTACAAGGTATAATGTGGGAGAATCTGGCTATAGTTTCCATTTATATAAAAAGAGTTTTTATTTTAAAAGCACTTTCACATGCATTATGTAAATATTCAGTAATGAATATTTAATCCAAAGGCATCTGAGCCTCATCTATATTTTTATGGGGCATAATTTATGCAACTTTTAGTCTCCTGATATCTCTGCCCTTTGAAGAACCCCACTTATGACAGCCTGTTAAAAACTAGATTTAATAAATATCCAATATTAATACACCTTGCATATAAAAAAAACACTTTGTTCCAAAATACAACTTCTTACAGAGAGTTTTGTTTTTATAGTGTCAGTGGGCTTCACTGTTAGCATAATGGAAACAATACAGGTCAGGACACTTAGAGCAGCTTACTCTGTAGGGCTGAAATTGCTCAGGATGAAAATTAAAACAATAAACTTCAGCCTAGATGTCTTCATTACTAAAGCATTGGGTCATTTACTTTAATAATGTCAACGTACTTTCCCTCTCACATTCTGTTTAATTAGGAAAGGAAGCAATATGCAAGAGCACACCTCATGGTGTCCCATTACCTTGGAGAAATGTTTTCTCTGTTCCTAAAAATAACATGTCCAATTCTTACACCCTCTGTAAGGGATACCTGAAAATGTACCTCAATTGGAAGACAACATAGGGACACTAGAATAAAATTGACTTTCACCTTCTAAGGAGAATGTACTTGGAATGACAATAAAACAGGTATTGTGTATATTTTATACCTAAAATAGTGTAAAAAAATGCATAGTCTCAAACAGTTATATGAAAATAATGTTGTCCAGAAATTCTGACCAGAGAGTGAAGGGAATCTGAAACTAACAGAAAGGGTACGTATCCATTCTGGTAAAATATCAGTTTAGTGTAGTTACCACCAGTGGATGTAATAATTTAGCCTATGTTTTCCTTCCCAGTGTTTTGAAAGTGTAGAAAGGAAATTGGGCTGTGTTTATCCAACTCCTGGAATGACCCTACAGATTGCCAGTCATTATACACAGTCATTATATACATAATTTTTAAAATAAATAATCCAAAGGGTAGTGCATGATTTATTTTGGTTAAAACAATGGAGGGTTTAAACAGCACATTGTGTAAGCAGGGCTCATTAGGTGTAATCATAAGGTAAGTTTATTTTATCTCCCTTATGTTTATTCAGGGGTGAATTTTCCCCCCTGCCTCTGGATGATAACACAGGCCCATAACTTTTCCATTTACACATAGGTAATAAAGAGTTCTATGATCACGCTAAGTCAATAAACAAGCTGTCCTCCATGGAAAGTACATGGTTCCATCCAATTGACTTTAATCTTTTTCCCCTTCCCTGGCAAGGGTCTGTTCTATGCAGGAAGCCTAAGGCCAACCATGGGGCTTGGTTGATGTCCATATCTACTGCTTCTCCTTCAGATGTTATCGCAACGTGTTGGTCCCTTTGGTTTGGGAGTGGAAAAGCAAGCAAGAGAAGTAAAAGGTGTCAGAAAAGTACTGCACTTCTATTATTATAAGACGGCTTTGCGCTCAGTCGGCCTCACAGGTGTTTAAAGTTGATTCGTGGGGAAAAGAGTCCTCCCTATCACTGATACCATTTTCTTTCAGTCTCTTGATACCTTTGATACGTACTCTAATAGCACAATCCATGCCTTTACTGCAGTGCCTGTGAGGTCAGAGATTCCTGTAGTCTTTCTCTGCTAAGCAATAAGGTAAAGCTCATTCAGAATTTTTGGTGTTTTTGGCATGAAAGTGGCCAGTGGGAACATGCCTTCATACTTTACCTTTCCAAACTATTGTAGTGTCAGCCTCTTGAGAAGCAGATGCTTTTTCTCAGCTTGTCCATAGCAGCTTATGGGCCTGTTACACTCCCCATTTCTCAGGTTTGACTCAGACCAGTGTCCATTGCATCACAATCCATCTCAAACATCATGGCCACATATTAAGCTCTCCAAGTATTCCCTTGAAGCCCTCATCTCAGCTTGAAAGGACAGTGAAAGCAACACTTATTCCTTCCCACTCTGCAGTGGGTCAGGGTGAGTGGGAGGCCAAGCATCATATTACAGCTCTCTCTAAGGAAATCTCTCTAAGGAAATCTGTGCTGCAAATCTCTGCCCTCTGGATAATATTTTCATAACTTCAATCTGAGTGAAAATTTTAAGAGCCATCTAATTACTTTTCAGACTCCTACTTTAAAGTTTTGTAGGATACATGCCTTTGGAATTAACTTCTATTGTCTTCATTTCTGAGCCAACAGTAAGATTGGGAAGAATACCATACATAATCCTGTTCCAAACACTCTAGTACTTTTTTTTTTCTTGAAACTGCTTATACAATACTAAATGTTCAAGAAGTTGCTTGAAAAATGGTGGTATAGACTCTGATTTGGATGCAGACTATTAGGGAGAAGATACTTAGAAACTAATTAGACATTGAAATTATCTAAAAAATTATTTCACTATCTGGCTTTTGGGAGAGAAAGCAAACTATTGACTACAAATTAAATCATTGTTCTAACCTTTGCATTAACAATATCAAGTTAGATCCTTCCCATAGGCAATCTCAAAACCCAACTAAATGCATGCATCTTAATTTGTGCTAAAATCTGAAAGAAAGGCTTAGCTTGTTTCTACATGTTTTTAGAATTAATATCAAATTGGAAATCAGAAATTGAAAATTTGTTATTGCAGAAACATCTACATGTATAGCTAATTTCACATTTGTGTTCAGATGTTTGGCATGGAATAGAAGCAACATCAGACTTTTGTTTTTTCCCCTTCAAGGCTGGCAAAGAGACAAAAAGGCCAAATTCAAGGGAGCACTTCATTAGTTTACATTATCAGAGAAGAATTATGTGTAAGCATTTCTACATAACTTCCTAAGTTCCTATGAAACTTTGGTCAATATTTGGTATTGATTATTAACTACCTTTTTAACAATCTGCTCAGAGGTTGAGAAAGGTTGTTGATGCGATGTGATGTAGGAAGTCATATTGCTGAGGAAGGACTTCCCAAAATTGCCAAGGGTGCAGTCTCCAAAAAGAAGTGGAGGTAGAACAATCTGAATAGCCTTGTAGAGAAATGAGAGAAGAGTCATGAAAGCACCTGATGACTTTCAGCCCAAAACTGAAAGAAATAAAAAGAAAAACAAATTGCAACATATCTGTTCTCTTTTATAGAAAAGAAGTACAAAGCTGTCAATGGCCACAGGATTGGTACATGTAGTACACTTGTCTTATACTATTACATATAAGACATTTGTGGCTTGGAATATTCTAATCCTATTCCAAAATTTCCAGAAAGAGACAAACAAATTAGGGTCTAATTCCCAAATGCAATTACATAACTTATTTCAGGCCAAGTTTTGAAAGTCAGGAGTGACGTAGGTTTTAGTTCCCAAACTTCTACTTCTTGGGCAGATCTGTGGGGTTCTGTTCCTTAGAGAAACTCATGAGCCCTAGAGTATTAACTTGGCTCTGAAAAGAGAATGAAATGCTGCCTTGTTCTTCCTTAGTCCCTAATATAATTACCACAAATCCTCTCTCCAGTAATTGCAAGGTCAGATCCACATTCCTCACCCTTGAATTGCAAATTCCACTCAGGTCTGGCTGGCAGCAGCAGAAGCTAATATTAACTGAGTGTTTATTATATGCCAGATATTTTACCAACTGTTCAAGATGCATTTTCTGGTAAAGACCCCCTTAGCACATCGAGTAGTAGCCTTTATAATTTTATTAATGTATGGAGAAAGCCCAAATCAGAGCGCTTAAATGTCTTCCTTGAATTATTACAACTCATAAGCAAAAGAGGCAACTGGCAAACCAAGGACACACTGACTCAGATGCTCATATGTGATGTGTGGACTACCTCCCTGAATGACCTTGTGTGAATGAGATACTGTATGGGGCTGAGCTTCGTACCAACCGGAGCCCAGAAACACACTGCTGATTCTTGAAGCTAGATTTCCTTTTCTGTAACAGGGTCAGACAGGTGAGACACAGGTTGCATGATATGCTATGTTATTTTTCCAAAAGATTTTGTCTATTTATTGCTACGTTTGTGAATAAATATAGATACATATACACCTACGCACACAGGGACACCTGTATTACTTACCTTTCACTCTTAGCAAGCACTAAAACAGGCACTGAGAATATGAACATGAATGAGACAGGACCTCTACCTCTCAGGGACCTGTGGTTTCACTTTGAAGACAAGATGGATTACAACACAATCAGGTAAGTGCTATAATAGATGAAAAAAATATATTTGAAGAAGACAGGGATAGAATGATTTCCTCCTTTGTCTATAGGAATTGGAGAATGGAGTGGCATTTTTGCAATGCAGGCCTTTTCTCCATTTTGTAGCTTATATCACATTCATTACTCCATTTTTATTACTTACTTATCCTTAGTAATCCACTTATTTAAACAGCATACGTAAACATTCTTGCTTTCTTAAAGATATCCAAAAAGCAGGTTTCAAATGACTAAGCAAATGGATGGCACTGTGACTCAGACTTATTACAGTTGAGGAGGTCTGGAATGACCTGGTTACTAACCTTAAGAAGCTTACCTTACAAATAAATAAATAAATAAAAACAATGAAATGCAGAAAGTGATAAACCCTAAGTATTATGCTAAGTGGTATAAGAAGTGGTCTTGGGAATCCTGTTTTAAGTCATAATGGGTTTCATTGAACTGGCATAGCTGTATTAAATGAGCAGCCCCTCTTTTCTTTTCCACTGCTTAATCAACACTATAGCAAGCTTATTGTTATTCAGATAGGTACCAAAAATTAATGTTTGGAATCAGAGTCATTTCTCAAATGAGATTCAAAGAGGTGTGTAATGGCCATTACCTCATCAGCATTTAGTGTCTCTTCTGAAGGACAGGAGAGTATGGAAGAGAGGAATCAGAATTAGGAAGAGTGAAGATAAAAGAAAGGCCAAAGGAAAGGAATTTTTTTTCATTATACTGTGGACTTTAATGGATCTCTGTTGTCAGTCTAATTTGTAAAGATCAATGGCTTCTGTTAAACTGTAGTCTGGGCTTCCCTATCTCCTTTTAATTCATCTACTCAGCACAAGCTTTCTTTTTGAAAGATAAGAGCAAGAGAGAGTTTTCAGATATTTTACTGGTCCACTTTTTTTCCTGTGAGCTCTCAAATAACCTAAAATGTATATGGGAATAAAAACTTCTTAAATCAAGGAATAGGATGTGAAAGCCATAAGTTGAAATACTGTCAGAATACAAGCAAACCACAGTTTATCAGAGTGCAGTTGTGTTTACAAGTTGCTAAACATGTGAAGGAAAAACGAGGAATGGAATCAAATTTTCAGAAATTTCTTAATGTCTAGCTGTGAAAACCTACAGTAAAACTGGCTCAGTTTTCACAATTTATCCAGGTATCCTTATGTCAAAAAGGAAATTTAAAATTCTTTGTGAAACATACTTTAGCTATTTGAAAGGGTGCATTAGCATAATGCATGGCATAGAAGATGTGTTCCTTGTTTTATTTTAGTTGATCATATCTGTTTATCTAGTATTCACAAGACTTTTGTTTAATACTCAGAGTGATGGATTCAGCTTTCTGTTTTCTCAGCGCTTTGATTTGTTACTTTAAAATACAAGAGGAGGGCTTCCTGGGTGGCGCAGTGGTTGAGAGTCCACCTACCGATACAGGGGACACGGGTTCGTGCCCCGGTCCGGGAAGATCCCACATGCCTCCGAGCAGCTAGGCCCGTGAGCCATGGCCGCTGAACCTGCGCATCCGGAGCCTGTGCTCTGCAACGGGAGAGGCCACAACAGTGAGAGGCCCGTGTACAGCAATAAAATAAAATAAAGTACAATAGGAGGAGAAAATAAAATATATTACATTAAAACATTGATAAGTGATGACAAATAAAATTATAAATATATATAATAGCAATCACAAATATATAATTTTACCTGTAATATGTCTTATAAATATACATATTATATAAATATGTTTTATATATGGAACTATGTAGGTAGATAATTATTTACTTAAAATAATATTTAATATATAATAAATATAATTATACATAATACCTATACCATTATATAAAATTTTTATTTCTTACTGATATATAGATGAATATTTTGCCTTTCTAACTTCCATAGAAAACAGCTCTCACTGAAAAAGTTTGATATTACAAATTAATGATATTTTATTGCACACTTTTAGGATACATTCTAATATTTGAGCACAATCACCCACATCCACTATGCACAATGTTGAGAGTCCCACCTTATGATATGAACATTGTAATTCTAAACAACATTCAATCATCTGAAAAAGAATCAATTACCTTTTGTATAATGTACTATGAAGGTCAAGGAAGTTGACTAATACATTTTAAAAGAGTTTTCAATAATACATTTTGAAATCAAAGGGTTTCTTGTTTGTCTCAGTTAAACTGAAATATAATTTACCACAATATTCCATCCCCCAAATATTTTACTTAATGAAGGTTTACTATGTGATTTACTTTCAAAGAATTTTGGAGTCTGTGGTAAAAAGGTACAGAGAACAATGTAAAAAATCCTAGCATGAGTCAAGCAGACTTAGGTTTGGATCGTATCTCTGTGATGGTCCAGCAGATTGCCACAGTAGAACCGGAAAAGAGAATCTAAAAGTAAATGTGAGCTCAAACTTTGTATTTTCCTATAAGTTTGCCTTGCAGCTGAAAGAACCCAACAGAGCCCAACACCTAGGGCACGGGCTCAAAGGTGCATTACTGGGAGACAAATAACTTTATAACAAAACCTAATTGGGCCCACGTCCCCAGGATAAAGAGCACAATAAATAGTATTGGTGAGAAAGTCTCTAAGACAACCAACCCAAATCAATGCTACTGTCTGGCACAGGCCCATTCATTCTTTGTCATTTCCCAGTCTATCCTTCATCAAGTCACTGTCTCCTTTAAAAATAAATCATCAGTAAGACATATACAAGTACTGAAAAATGAGAAAATGATCTTAAGCAAAAGGCCCTTGAAGAACAGTAATAAATTATTGGAAAAAACAAGAGGAGTTCTGATGGGAGCTTTCAAATGAGTACTATGTCTTAGTCTCAAAAAATTCTGGAAAATATGACCTTTCAAAATGAGCTCACCATTCAGATAAGAGAAATTGAGGTTCAAGGAAGTGATTATAAGACAAAGGAAGGGGATAAATCAATCTGGAAGAGCTGAGAGGGAAACTAGAAACTAGAACTGAAGATATTACAGGGATGAAAGTGGCACTTAATGCCACAAAAAGAGAGCAAATGTGATTGACAAAATCATCAGGCAGAAGTGGATCAACATGAGGAGATCACAGACACAAAGGAGCAGCATGGTTATGCAAGGTATAAGGGAGGAAGACATTGTAGTAAAATAATCACAACCATTCTGGTCAAGCTACAGAATTTCAAGGGCTTAAAGAAAAAAAAAAAGACAGGTACACAGGGCAGAAATTCAGAATGACATTAGATTCTTTCATAAAAACAATAACAGAAGGTACTGAAATATATAGACACAGATCGGAGGTGAAAATGTATTGGTCACTTGTGCTCAGAAACAAAGGAAACAAAAAGTTAATATTCATACACACAAGGAATTTAAAAATGGAAAGAGGGTTGGGGAAAGGGAGTTTTGAGGGAAGGAAGGTTTTGGGTGAAGTGAAATGGGAAATAACCAAATAGTGCAGCCACCAAAGAGACTGTCTAAATAACTTGGGAATGGAGAAGCTGTGTTTAAATGACTCTTAAATGACCCACTGAAGCAATTTAATTACAAAACACAACCAAAAATGATTGGAATTATTTTTAATAGAATAAAATGTAAAGTAACAAAGGAGAAAGAGCAATTATGTGTCTGTGATTATTTCCTTATGTTTTTAAACAAGGAGTCAATAATTACAGTCTAATTTGAAATATACAGTTAAAAGACACGATGATATTGGCACCATTTTCACTAGCTAATTTTAGAGGGACATTTTAAAAATACCGTATTTTTGAATGTATATGTATGTGTGAATAAACATTTAACTTAAAGTCAAGAGTTCCTTCCCTTACACTTCCATGGTGGTAGTTGTTAAATTTTATTGAAATTAATACTTTTAAAATAACATGTATAGTGTAGTCTATTTTCCTTAAAATATCATCAATCTCTCCTCCTATAAACATGTGTTTACATTAAATATCAGAAATTATCTTTGCCAGATGTTGATTGGGTAAATTTGTGGGAGGTCAGATATGATATGTTTACTGCTCTTTGAATTTTCCTGTCCTGCATTTTCCTGTGTTCCTATATTGTCCTAATGATATCATTTTAAAAATACTTTTAGTATTAAAAAGTATCAGCATATTTCTTCCATTTCTAAATTCTATTATACTGTATTATCTTAAAATACAGTGGTTAGGGCTTCCCTGGTGGTGCAGTGGTTGAGAGTCCGCCTGCCGTTGCAGGGGACGTGGGTTCGTGCCCCAATATGGGAGGATCCCACGTGCCGCGGAGCGGCTGGGCCCGTGAGCCATGGCCGCTGAGCCTGCGCCTCTGGGGCCTGTGCTCCTCAACGGGAGAGGCCACAGCAGTGAGAGGGCTGCGTACCACACAAAAAAAAAAAAAATACAGTGTTTAACCACTTTCTAAAGTGTTCTAATTATCAACTGCACAAAAATGATAATAGATTACAAATTACTCATAGTTGCACATTTATGAAAGTTTTTAGATATGTACTTTCCCAGAAGTCTCTTCTGAGACCAAAGAAACACAAAAAAACATTAAAAACAGCAGGCTACCTTTCTGTTTTAACTCACTGGTTTTTACAGATATTGGAACCAAAACTAAATTAAAATTCACTATGTTTGTGAGTGCCTAAAATCTCTTCCTAGGTACATGTTCCCATCTATCACCACCTCTACCCCTACCACCCACCTATCATTGTCAAATAAAAGCTAAATACCATCCTTCCCCTCCTCCTCTTAAGATTCTGCATTCTTCAAATGACCAAGGTTGTACCGTGCTAGGATGCAACCAAAGTCAATGTGTGTTCCATACATTTAAACTGATCAAGTATGAGTTAAAATTTTTTGGGTGCATGAGTCTGAGTCATTCTGGTGGTTGAAGATCTTTTTTAGTACTTTAAACCAGGAAGCATTAACAGTGTTCTACATTCCCATAAATAAATTATATCTAGACAACTCTGGTTGAATTGTTTGGATGGGAGTCAACACTCTCGCTCTCCACCTGTTTCCTTACAGTAGAGATGCATTCATTAGTGTAACACTCTTGGTTACTGTTCATCCTTCCCCCAACTCCTTCCAGAGAGTGAAGTGAAGTGAAGTGACTTAATGTGACGAATAAGTTTGGGTGAAGAAATTGGTCACATATAGCTCAGCTTTTTATTTTCTCTTTCCTCTTGAGAAAGGCTACCTCTTTTCTGCTTGTCTAGCTTCTTCACAGTCAGCCCATTACTGCTGGTTGAATAATCTAACTCTGGGGATTAATATGAAGAAGACCATTCAACTCTTACATATAAACGACTTTCTACAATAATTAGCTCCTTAATAAAGATAATATTTTGATTTTAATTTGTCTCCTTAATAAAGATAATACTTTGATTTTCATTTGTCTTACACTATGTAAGATTTACTACCTTGGCAGAGATATAGCATTGCACTTCTTATTGGGCCCCAGCAAAGTGTGTTGTAATTTGTAGGAAAATGTCAGAAAGTAGTAAAACCTCCACTCTTGGGCTGTAGGATTCTATAAAGCCTTGTCTCAAAATATTAACTCCTAAACCTTTCTAAATGTAATGTTCTGCATGCTGTAAATATTAATTCTGTTACCTATTTAGTTGGTAAATGTAATTTTAACAGCACACAGAATCTTGCTATTATTATTACTGTTATTGTGTTATAATGTACTGCAGAAAAAGAACTTTCATTTTTAAAATTACCTCTTAAGGATATACTTTTTTTCCTTCAAGTCAAAAATCCAGTTTTTAGCTTAACATCTCTGGCATCAAACCATATTTTAATTTTCAACATTATTCTGTTTCTTAATTGTATTAAAATAATGACATATCCTTACATGCAATAGTCGTAGATTTGATGAAATATGGTATACTGACTTTCTTCATCTGTTTTGGATCTAAACTTTAAAAAGAGTGGCAACTTTTAAAATCTTTTTTTTTTAAATATCTATACCTCTATTGAAATAAGCCATTTCAAATGTGATTCATTAAAATAAAGTCAACTAAGACAGACAGGGAAAGAAATATTATATGATATCACTTATATGAGGAATCTAAAAAAATGGTACAAATGAACCTATTTACAAAACAGAAACAGAGTCACAGATGTAGAAAACAAATTTATGGTTACCAAGGGGGAAAAGGGAGGGAGGGATAAACTTGGAGATTAGGATTGACATATGCACACTACTATATATAAAATAGATAACTAATAGGAACCTACAGGGAACTCTACTCAGTACTCTGTAATGATCTATATGGGAATAGAATCGAAAAAAAGAGTGGATATATGTATATGTATAGCTGATTCACTTTGGTGTACAGCAGAACTTAATACAACATTGTAAATCAACTATAATCCAATAAAAATTAATTCAAAAATAAAGTCAAAAGAAAGTGCCAAGTGTATTTTACTTCTCTCTTTTTGATTTTATTTTGAGGGACTAGAAACATACATATAGGAATCAATGACTTCTCTGAAAGTGGGTATAGATATCATGAAGTTTAGGAATAGCCTGGGGTGGTCAGAGTTTGGGGATGCCTAGAAATACCATGTGGTACAAGATTATGCAGTTTCTTTGGCAATTTGCAATTACCAGCTTGCTACCTGATAAGACTTGGACATGAATATTCTCAGGAAGATGTTCCTATTCCCTAATATAGCTGACCCATTCTTCACTTCTGGCTGCACTACACAAAAGGCCATCAGATTAATAAAGAGACTGCATCCTTCATAAAATGGTTGAGAATAGCCATGGAGGAGTAAAGGTCTATTTCCCTGACAATATTTAATATGGGTAAAATGGGATCATCTAGGGGTGGTCCGTATAATCCTCACCCTAGGCAGGTAGCATCATTGAAAATGGGATATCTCTGTTGGGACATGAAACAGCAAAAGGAAAATGCTGTGGATCTCCTGCTTTGTACAATTGTCTTTACATAATTTTGAACCTTGCATCCTTTATAAGTATTAAAGATATTTCTCTCCTTTGCCTTTGTATGATGGACTGTTTCCATCAATCACAATAACAGTTTGTTATAAGAAATTAAATTTTGTCATTTGTTTTAGTAAAATATAAGGCAATTACTTCCTTAGGAATATTTTTTTTAAGAAGCATTTAAGGAAGAGCATAGATATCTGGAAAATATTTTACTGTGGCTTTATCTTCTTTCCTCTCTGTATTAAATTAGCAGTAAAGTGGAGAATAACTGGAGAGTAACAGGCTTTAACAAACTCGTAGTGGCTTTACACCACATGCATCGAGATATTATTCCCTTCAGAAGCATTGAGAGATGAGATAGACCAATAAATCATATATGGTGGAACCCAGTTTTACTGCAGTTCTACAGAAAGCCAAAGGCTTACCTTCACATACCCAGAGGAATTGTATTACCTAAAAGAATACAAAGTCTGGTATACCATAGATTCTAAAAATTCTATGAATTTTTCTTCTTATTCAAAACAATGTATCTAAAAAGATTTTCATAAAAAGAGTTTTTGTTATTGTTTTGAGATTAGGTGGCCATTTACATGGTTTTCAAGTTAAAATACCTAAGGTGGTTTAATGTAAGGAAAGAAAGAAATAACTTTAGGATTGCATTATGTTAGAAGTAGACAGTCACTTACCTGTTTCCAAGTGTTAAATTACTTTTAAAATGTCAATGTAACTGTAATATCATTAAGAACTTTAAAATCTTTTTAAGAAAAAATGTGCTATTCATGCTGGGTTATTCATTATGAATTTCTATGTGGCTTTTCATATGTAGATATATTTACTTCTTCAAATATAAAGCTATGGAAATATAATAAGACCAATCAATTTCATTTATGTGTGAATCACGGCCCTGCTTCTGGGTAATATTCACTTTTAACAAGAGCTAGAGAACAGGTCTCCTTGGCAATGACCATCACACAGAGTGCTATTTACTGCTCCCGAAAGCCATCGCCATACAAAATGACTAGGTTCTGCATAAAAAATTTTATTTGCCACTCTCTCACTTTGTCCCAGCTTACCCTTCTCCCTCCCCATGTCTACTTTTTCTTTTATTCCCTTTACTCTTTGGGATAAAATTTTATTGAAATACTTCACAATGAATAAGGATAATAGGATATAATGGACTGAGATACCCCCACTTATCTTCAAATCTGTTGTTCTTTGTTATCATCAATGTACTTTTTTTTTAGATAAAAAAGCATAAATGATATTCAGTGATATCCTATTTCAAAACTTCTTGGCAAAGAAGTGTAGCTTCCTCACATTCAATGTTTTTGGAAGTTTCTCATCTTCTGCATGCTAATCCCATCCTTTGGAAATGTGTAGAGTATATGCACAGTACAATGTAAAAATATAAGCACTATGAAGGCACTTTCGTAAAGTTTTGCCCTTTCTCACTCATTATTTTAAATCAATAGCAGTATTCAAATATCTTTTCCTTCATAGTTAGTTTTAATAAACTATTATTAATATTCAACCCTTCTAAATAGACTCATCAGTCCTAAAACTTAGAATGGTGGAGTGGACTAACTTCCATTCTATAACTTCTGATATTCTTATTTTATATCCTTATTTTAGATGATCTCATGTAAAAAAAATATTTTTAAGAAATGGAACAAGAAACAAAATTCTAGTTTGAATGATATTCATAAGCATGTCAAATTCTTGAAATCTGAAATTTTAACATTTGTGATTAGACTACTTTCAAGTAATAGTGAAAGTTCATGGTAAGTACTGAGTTATAATTCTGTTGAGCACACATTTGAATTGCCTGCTGTCAAGCAGGTGTCCAAATGTGGGTCATTTAGCAAGTGTGACAGATTCATTGAAGATTCACCATCAACTTCTCTACATGGAATCCTTATTTCTCTTTGTGTTATAGTATCATAGCTATGGGGTTGTCTGATTTTTGTAATCTTCATCTCCCTGTGGTCCTTGGGTAATTTTGAAAAGACAGAGACCATCCAGCACACAGACTCTTAAGGATATTCATTGACATCTTGGCATCATGTGTATAGGGGAAGCAAATAACATAAATATTTTACATTACAAAAGTCTCGTCCTTATTATCAAGTCTTCAAAACACTAGACATTAAATTAATAGTGATTCAAAGCTATTAGACAAAAGATTGTAGTTATTATTTTCTTTAAGGGTTCCAAATAGCATTTTCTCTGTCTCATCTTCCTTCTTGTGAGGCATTTAGCATACCATTAATAAAACATTAGCCATAACCCCATTAATATAGTAGAATGCACCTGAGAATTTCTGGCTTTTTTCTATCATAGTGAGGAAATCCTTATTTAAAAATATGTAAAATGTAAAATTTCCATCTCTATTATGTTACATAATATATATAATATATATCAAAGGATTTTTATTCAAAATATATAAATATCTCCTAGATCTCAATATTAAAATGATAAATGGCACAATAAAAATTGGACAAAATATTTAACCAGTTCAGCAAAAAAGATATAACAATTGCACATTAATGAAAATATATTCAATGTCATTAGTCAACAGGGAAATTCACCATAAATTTACCACCTTTTAGGTTTCACTAAAGTTTTCTTTCTCACTTGATAAGTACTTTTGCAATAGCTGGAATATTTTTGAAGAGTATTTTTGAAATGTATTCATAGGCTTCTCTTTTCCCTGTATATAAGTGTATATATATTTACCTGTGTGTGTACATATATATATACACATATGTATACATACATTCCAACTGTTACTTTATTTACCTTATTATCCTTAAGTTAAAAGTAAGACACAAGGAAGCAGTTTTGCTTTATTTAAAAAAAAATGTCCAATCAACACCAATTACGTTTAGTGATATATTTGGGTCAGGATGGACAAGGAAGAATGGATTCTGGTGCTACAGTTCATCTCCAACAATAATATGGCACAATGGTCAGTAGAAGACATACTAACCCTGCACTTTTTTGTGCAGATCAGAAATTCTGATCTCTTCTTTGAAGCTAACAAATCAGGTGAAATAACTGAGTTTTTAAAAAGCTTAAACATGAAGCTCAAATACACACACACATATGTATATGAATGTGTACGTATACATGAATGTAGGTATAAATTTTTCTTAGTCTTTTCCTTTTGCCTTTTTCTTAATAGAGTCTTGTGATTTTTGTTATTTATATGTTTGTTTGTATAAGAAGTCTTTGTTTACCCCAAATTAAAAGATAGACTTTCTTGTATTTTCTTCTAGGAGGTTTATTATTTTGGCTTTTATATACAGGTCTATGACTAATATCAAGTTTAAATTTGTATATAGTGAGAAGTAGAATTCAAGGATTTTTTGATACACATATTCAATTGTTCTACCACCATCATTTGGCAAATAATTTACTTGGCATCTCTGTTGAAAATCAATTAAAAATATACATATAGTATATTTTTATATATACTATACATATATGTATTATAATATATATAATATAATATATATTATATATATTATAATATAATATATAGAATATATTATAATATATATTTACATATTATGTATAATATATACTATATGTATACAGTATACATACATATATGTATGTACACTGTATATATATATAGTAAGTATATACATATATAATCATAAATGCAATAAATCATATTTTTTCTATGTATAGAAGAGTCTATTTCTGGACAATTTTTTCTGTTTCATTAACCTATAATTTTGTCCTTATGCTAGTTGCTCATTATCTTGATTACTATAACTATACAGTAAATCTTAACACTAAATAGTATGTCCTCTGATTTAAAAAAAATAACTTTATATATTTTAGGTTATTTAATTTATCATATAATTTTGGCTACCAGTTTGTCAAATTGTATGAAGTCTACTGGAATTTTATTAAAATTGCTTTGACTCTGTGGAGATCAATTTGGGAGACTTTGCATAATAACAATATTAAGTCTTTTAATCCATGAATATGATTTTACTATTAATTTTTTTTAAGTTTCCTTAACAGTATTGTATAGTTCTTCAGTCTACAGATTTTGTACATATTTTATTCAATCTATCCTTAAATATCTTATATTTTGATGCATTTTAAAATTTTACTTTCCAAATTTTTTTGCTAATATAATGAATACAATAGATTTTAATATAAAGCCTGTATCCTGTGATGTTCTAAAAGTCTCATTAATTCTGTTTTTTTCTTTTAATTTTTAAGATTTTTAAATTACATTATACAGTCATCTTAAATTAAATAAAATGTTAATTTTTACTTTCTATTCGTGAAAGTGATGGTTGTTGTTCTTTTTCTTATTGAACTGACCAGGAAAACTGTTGAAAATGAATAGTGAGAATAGATACCTTGTCATTTCTTGATTTTAAGGAGGAAATATTCAGTATTTCACTATTAAGTATTATGTCACTGAAGATGTTTTCATAAATACTCCTCTAAGGTTGAAGGAAATCTTATTTTTCCCTAGTTTGCCAAGACATTTTGTGAATGGCTTTTGAATTTTATCAAATTGTTCTTCTGCATCTACTTGAGATAATCTTTTTTAAATTTTTCCTTTATCATGTTTATGTGATGAATTATACTTATTGATCAAATCTTTGACTACCTAGGATTAACCGCACTAAATGTTGATACATTATCATTTTTATAGTATGCTGAGATGGATTTGGTTTGATAGTATTTTATTAAGGACTTTTACATCTATGTTCATGATGAATATTGCCATATAACCTTTCTTTTTCAGTTTTATTTCTTATTTAAAAATGTGTTATTTCTTTGTTAGGTTTAAGTATGGGTCGAACATTGTCTTCATAAAATGAGTTGATATGTGTTCCTTCATTCTCTGTTTGCAAAAGAAGTTTGTATTATTTTGAGATTATTTCTCTCACATTTTTTATAGAGTTCAATAATAAAGTCATCTACTTCTGGAGGTACGGTTGTTAATTATGAATTCAATTTATTTAATAGATATTGGGCTATTTAATTTTTTCTATTTCTTTTTGTGGCAGTTTTGGTAGTTTGGATTACAAAAAATATTATATATTTTCTCCAAATTGTTGAATATATTGATTTCAACATCTTGTATATAATTTAAGGCTTCTGCTATTATTTTTCTTATCCTCTTCTTGTCTACCATTTGGCTTTTATATCTCTACTTTTTCATCTTATGAAATTTAGTTTTTAGATTACTGATTTTTGAACTTTCTTATTTTTCTGTTATATTTTAAACTTTATATTTAACCCCCAAGCCAGCTTGGCTGCATCTGACCAATTTCAATATATAGTTTTTTCATTTTTATTTTGCTCAAATATTTTATTGTTTTCCTTGTGATTTCTTCTTAGATGCACAAATTACTTAAAAGCATATTGTCAGGGCTTCCCTGGTGGCGCAGTGGTTGAGGGTCCGCCTGCAGTTGCAGGGGACACGAGTTCATGCCCTGGTCCCAGAGGATCCTGCATGCCACGGAGCGGCTGGGCCCGTGAGCCATGGCCGCTGAGCCTGCACGTCTGAGCCTGTGCTCTGCAGCGGGAGAGGCCACAGCAGTGAGAGGCCTGTGTTTTTGTGATCCAAAATTTGGGCTGGCTTGGTAAATTTTTTATGTGCATATGAAATCAATTGTGTAGTCTGCACTTTGGAAAAATAAGCATTCCATAGGCAACAATTAGGTCAAATTGATTGATATTATTGTTTTAGTGTCTTGTGTCATGCTGATTTTCTGACTTTTTATATTTCAATAAATTGCTCAGAGAGAAGTTTAAAATCTCTAATTATAATTGTGGGTGTGTCCATGTCTTGTCTTTGTTCTCAATTTTGCTTCATGTATTTTTAGGCTGTGTTATTAAGAATATACACATAGAGTACTGTGTGTCTTTATAAAAAGTGACTATTTTATAATTATGAAATGTCTCTCAATGATATTTTTTCTATTAAGTGTATGTTACCTGATATAAATATCACTACACCAGCTTTCTTATAAATTTTATTGGCATTTTATACTTTTCCCCATCTAGTTACTTTGTATCTCTCTCTGCCTTTGTATATAAGGTTAATTTCTTCTCATTCTTCTTCTCTTTTTAAATGTAGGTATAATTGACATAATATTAAATTAGCTTCATGTGTAAAATGTAGTGATTTGATGTTTGTATTATATATTGCAAAATGCTCACCACAATAAGTCCAGTTAATACCTGTCACCATACAGAGTTGCAAAGGTTATTTTTTAAAAGAGAAAATATAATTGTCTCTCTCTCATTTTTAAAAAATCTAGTCTAACAAGTGGCTATCATTAAAAACTCTAAAAATAACATATTCTGGGCAGGATGTGGAGAAAAAGGAACCCTCCTACACTGTTGGTGTAAATGTAAGTTGGTGCAGCCACTATGGAGAAGAGTATGGATGTTCCTCAGAAAACTAAAAATAGAACTACCATATGATCCTGCAATCCCACTCTTGGGCATATGCCCGGAGAAAACTCTAATTCAAAAAGACACATGCACTTCTATGTTCATAGCAGCACTATTCACAATAGCCAAGACATGGAAACAACTTAAATGCCCATTGACATATGAATGGATAAAGAAGATGTGGTACATATATACAATGGAATACTACTCAGCCATAAAAAGAACAAAATAATGCCATTTGCAGCAACATGGCTGGATCTAGAGATTATCATACTAAATGAAGTAAGTCAGACAGAGAAAGAAAAATACCGTATGATATCACTTATCTGTGGAATCTAAAATATAACACAAATAAACCTATTCACAAAACAGGAACAGACTCAGGGACATAGAGAACAGACTTGTGGCTGCCAAGGGGGAGAGGGTTGAGGGAGGGATGGAGTGGGAAGTTGGGGTTAGCAGCTGTAACTATTATATATAGAATGGATAAACAATGAAGGTCCTACTGTACAGCACAGAGAAATTATTCAATATCTTATGAATAACCATAATGGAAAAGAATATAAAAAAGAATGTATATATATATATATATATATATATATATATATATATATGTATGTATAACTGAATCAATTTGCTGTACAGCAGAAATTAATACAACATTGTAAATCAACTATACTTCAATTTTTAAAATGTTCCTT